>NC_139714.1:3007338-3159838 GCF_964188405.1 Protomyctophum parallelum
ACATCTTTACTATTTGTTTTTGCTATTTTTGTGGATTTATTGAGATGTTTAAAATGTTTAAATACATTTTCCTATCACAAGACCATTTGGCACCTATACTATTCTAGGCAGCCTCCTTTTTGTGCCCCAAAATGTTTGGCAGATCTTCAAGCACACGATGCGTTGCGAGAGGTTATCAAATTCAGGTTCCATTTCCGGGTTCATTTTGTGGGTTTTCGTTTTAAGGAAAGATTGCAATAATTTATTCAGCAGCGTAAACAGATAACTAAGAGGTGACGATGAAGTACTGCACCCGACAATGACAGGAAGGAAAAGCCCTGTGCCTGGAACCGCATGTATCCTCTCTGACATACATGATTGTACAGAATCACCTAAAATAAAATAGCCGATCTACAAGCTCACAAACGTGTAGGTCACTAGAGTATATCAATTTTGAATTCACAAGAATAACATAGCTGTCGTTCATGGAATAAACATGGTAAACATTAATTCTGTCTATAAATAACTTTAAAACCGCAAACATAACATAACCAAAATTAAACCAGACGAAACAAAAACAACATGCATCATTTTTGCACTCGCACTTCCCAAATGGGGTCAGATAATATCAGCAAAGTCAACGGAGTGAATTATTTTCATAAGTCAAACGTCAGACGATCAAATCATTTAGAAATTCTTCAGGGGGTGTTAACTCCATATCCAAAAACCTTGCCGTGCAGGAGACAGGAAAACTATTAATCTGCTGCCTGAAAAATTAATCAGGGATGCCCCTCGCCATCTGGCCCTGCAAGTCTCTCATCACAAGTTGATACGGATACGGATGCCTTCCAAGAAACTTTCATTCACAATAATCTCCAAAAGCCCGACCAATATCGGTTTGACCGATATAGTGGCCATTGTTTTAATGAGACTGCTATTGAAAGTTATACCGTCAATGTGGCTTTACCTATTCATTTATTTAAAAAAAATAGACAACCTACAGTCACGCTCACAATGTGATGCGATTGGTAAAGGACAACTTTAATTTTTTCCAACCAAGGTTCATGTTTTAGGTTCATTAGAGAAAGTATAAGATGTGTATTTCTTTTTACAAAATATTATGGTGATTCATTTTTTTTAATGTTTACTATAGCCCTACTAGACCCCAAGAAATTACATCTGGCCACGAAATATCACCGGATCTATTGAATGTGGAGGTGATTGATCCCACACAGTATGGGAGCCCCTACCTCCCCCTTCACATTCGTGATATTTTCTGGAACCCAGGCTAGTAATTTAGTTCATGAATCCATCAGCCACTAGCTGTCACCCAAACGCACATCTGACAGTATGCCTAGACCTACAGTACTTAGAAGGTCACACAATGGACCAATTGATATGCATCCAGCCAGGGTCATTCCGATGTAAATTCATGATGACACTCAGCAGCTTGTGCGGTACGGGTGAATAATATGCATGTGCGTTGTGCATGTCTATGCATGTGTGTGCTGGTGCGCGTACGTGCAGCGCAAACTAACTCCTATAACTGAAGTAGTGACCCACCTCCTACACACCCCTCCATACACAGCTAGGGCGGGATCATGGGAATACACCGATGGCGATGGGATAAATGGCGGTCCCATGAGACATGCAGTTAGAGAGATGGGATTGGAAAGCAAATTGATTTCAACAGAAGACAGTGAAATGGGCTTCTAACAACAGCATGCGAACCTAAACAAAAAAAAACTAAACCTATAACCGCACGTGGAACCCACATAGTTGGAATGATGATGCGTCAGAATGCCACTTTGCCTGCAGTGTTCAAAATGTTACTAGCGTGAGTATAAAAGTATTGTCATCAAAATAAAGTACCAAAAAATAAGTAGATTGTTTGAAAACAGCAGATCTACAAGCTCCCAATGCGTTGCGATGTGACACGTTGTGAGGTTGCAGATTGTCTATTTTCAAATACCCTATACAATAGGCCTAAAGTGGTCAATGTATGTTTTATAATAATTGATCTGCAAAGTAACCAGTAATTCAAGTTTTCAAATAATTGTATACTGGAGTAAAAGTAGCCTACAATATCTGAGATTTATGTGGAGTAGAAGTGTAGAAAATCCAGTAAAGTAAATGTACCTCACAATTGTACGTATATGTACACTTGAGTACATTAGTTACTTCCCACTACACATGTCATGCATACACACTCTCTCATTCTCTGTCTCCCTTTTGTTACGCTCACCCTGTAGCAAAAATGCTCTCTGTGAATCGTCCACACACATCTCATCTCGGGGAAGAAATGGGGGGCGTATGCATTTCAAATGAATATGAGATTAATCTGGCCAATGAATACAAATTCACGAGCACCGGTGTGATCATTACCTGGAAATGACCGCATTGATCTAGTTTCATACAGCTGCAAGAGAATATATTTGCCATGCTTGGAATGCCAGAGATATAGAAGGAATATATACAGCCATGCGGCCATGGCCTTTGAGTACAAGTGCCGTTTCAGCTGGCTATAACCTACTTTAACAAGCCCAGACAGAGCGTTTGTACGTGCTTGTACGTGCAGTAAAAGTATAACTCTGCAGGGGGGGGGGGGGGTGTTCTTGTTTTGTTTAGTTTTTTTGCTGACCAATGGACACTTTCTTGTTTGGCATTGCACAGTTGACTTAATTTTTCTTGTCTTTTTTATGACGAGACGCGCAGTGATATACAATTATGACGTCTGATTGTATAGACACCTTATTTGTTGTTCACCGTTGCTTTTTAGTATTATTGTATTTTTGTCTTTTGCCTTGTTTTTACTGTAACAGTACTAATTCATCTCCATACACCTGTAAGACGTACCCTTAACTGCTGTGCCACGTCTGGGCGACAGATCTTTCCCCACGGGATAAAGGTATCTATCTATAACAGCCACAGTGACAGGAGAGTGCGATGTCTGAAATATTGCCGGCTTTTGTCGTGACGCAGGCACACCAGCCAATACTTTATCAATATACCCCCACTGCCATGCTCGACACATGAACAACAGAAACACCTCATGCATGAAGTGATACTGTAGGCCTATATGGCTTAATTTCCTTCCCTCAGAAAAGCGTGATCCTTTGACGTGCATATCGTCTCTGTCGGGTGCGAACCTCATTCATGTCAGAAATTGGCTACTTTTTCACATTCCAATTCAAAAGCAGCAAAATAAGTAGCATTGCTACTGTAATGTAATGTATTCCATTGTCTGCATGTTTTGTTTTTATGTTTTGTGTAGGGACTGCAGATGTAAATCCGGGAATATTTGTGTAATGGCCATTAATATGCAGTCTCGCGTATACAGTAGACAACTATTTTACAATCTCCGAATGCTATATACAGAGTCTGGAACTACACCTCGAAATCCGAGTAAGGGTACTACAGAGCCCCTGAATGGCCATGCATTCAAAATATATTTTATCTTGTCCGTACAAGATAATTATTATCTTGTATGTACAAGATAATCTTGTACGGACGAGATAAAATATATTGTGAAGGATGGCCATTCAGGGGCTCCGTAGGGAACTGCCATTTCCGTTCACAAATATATCGGCTATAGATCCTTTTAATACTCTATGGCTATAGAGGCTCCACTTCCGCTTAATATTTTACTTTACTCATGATAGAGCTAGAGGAAACAGTCTGGCAACGCGAGAATAATTCATATAGTGTCCCGTCTAAATAAACAAATAAAGTAAAGTAATTAAAGCTTCTCGCCACGTTTGATGCTTTTGTGTGTATTGTAGTGTAGAGTGATCAAGTATGGCGTTAATTCACCAAAGAACACAGAAAGTAAAGACAAACATTTAAACCTGTGTATACAATCAGGTATGTTTTTGTAACTCATGTTGACACCTGTGTGAAGTGAGGGGCGCTAACATATTAAAGTATGTTGATTAGGTGATGTAATGGTGATGTTAAACAAACGGTGCAAACACAAACATTAAACGCCATTAACAGAAGAGCCAATATGACGTAAATGACACATTATGACGTAAATTTCCCTTCATTGTCTATACACTCACACGAAAACGCGTATTCAGGGCGGAGTCACCACCCCCAGGGTAAGTTGTGATTTGCTCTCGTTCACTGCAATGCAATTTGCGGCATTTCCAAAACAATATTGCGCAGAGTAGCGATTATCAAACGTATTTGCAATGCCATACGTTGAAAGATCTGTTGCCCGTGGACAAGGCACGTTACCTCCGCAAGTTAGATATTATCGGCATAGATGTTTGTCATATGTGATTAAGGATTGGAAAAAGTTGCATTGGCAGCCATAGAAAATTCTGCCCAGGGAAAAAAACCGGATGTGACGTTTTTGGGCGTTCCTGTCTTGTTTCGTGTCAGTGTATGCGTTTACAAAACAAACATTGAACTAAAGACACACATTACACCTGTGTATATGAGGGGCTTGCACCCCTCACAAATATTTTAAAAATGAAATAAAATAAAATCTCTGCAGGTGGGTGACTAGGCGCCCCCTCCTCATTGAACAAATAAACAAGAATAAATACACTTTGCACCCCTGTTCTGCTCCTCACAACAACAATGTTTCATTTGATGCACTGTTATTCTGTCGTGTATTGGTTGCTTGGGTCACCTGACCAGAAACAGGTACCAGGAAGCAGGTAACATAATTGTGTAGAGACACACAATGTTATGTAACGTAATGTTATGTTTGTTGGAGAGGAGCGTGGCTAATAAATTAATGAAGATACAAGCTTCGTGTATGACTCAATGCAGGTTGCACTAACTAATAAGTTATAAGTTAGGCACACAACATTGGCGACGAGGATTAGTGGACGTTTGAAGACTGAGTTGAACATTAAAAGGAGTTATAAAGTTACTCTCGGACCAAGATGGACACGTTGATGGACGAGTAGGCGTCCAACTCCAAGCATCACTCAACACAAAATGGTAAGTTAACAATAAAATGTATAAAATCCTCCACGAGGATAGATGGGTAGGGGAGCAGTGTTGTTCAAGTTACTTTTCTAGTTATTCAATTACGAAAGTAACTACTTTCAAGTTTACTCTACTTTAAAAAATAATAATATAAAAAACGATTTAGTTAGATAGTTAGAAAAGACAACTCCCTCCTAACATTATGAAATGTAGTGGAACAATAAAACATGTTCAGAAATTCTGACAGGCATCTTATTGTAGCCTCAACTTGCCTTCAAAACAAATGGTGCTGTGCATTTGTGCAATATGAATAATAATAATATAAATCAAATAAAAAATGAGTCCATATATCTGCAGTGGTAGAGAGATATTCTAATTAATCAAATGTATTTTTGAGCTCATCTTCCATTTTAGAATATTCACTGTTCAGGTATTTGGAAAAAGTATTTCTGCATATTGTCCCTGCTTTCACTGGTATTTTGCTGACCAGTGCTCTGAAAGGAACAGACTCCACCGTTGAGAGGGGTAGCATTTCCTCAACAACATACCTGGCAATAATTTTGTCAAGTTGACTCTTGGTGACATGCTGATGTGGTGATTTAAAATCGATCTTTGTCTGTTTTGGTGGTGTTGGTCCATGTGAGGCAGCCTCATGGACTGATTTAAGATGCTTTCTTAGATTTGCATTGCTCTTATTGGCTGTGGACAATGCTTTCTGTCTGCCACATAATTTGCATTTTCACCTCGATGTTTTTGTCGTCCTTTACCTGCACGTACTCAATATAATGCTTGTATTTCCAACCCACAAAGCATCCGATCTCGCTGTCATTTCATGTCATGTCATTTGCCATTGTAGCGTGTGGTAATAATGTTCGTTCAACCAGCGTTTTCTGTGTATGCGTTACAAGCATAGAGTATAAAGGATAAAGGATAGCCCCTCTCGGAACCCTCCATAAAGCTTTTCTGAAATTTTGATGTCGCTTTGTGTAGGGTCCCTGTTCATATTTATATTTTCGTATGGGAATTTTGGAACACGGACATAAATATGCTCACTAACATCGTATCTGTGCCGTTTGACGGCCTGTTTTCCTTTGAGGGCTTCTGAAATGAACTATAAGTACCTATACAAACCGCTGCGAATATCTCCTGTGGCGCGGAAGCCGTTAAGTATTTTTAATCTTTGTTTGACCGATTTGGTCGCTTTATTTCTTCTTGTTTGTTTACCGTTTATTGTACCGCCTCCCGGTGTGCGGTTAGCTTGTGCGGCTACGTCCCTGCCTCTGAACAGGACCCCATGGTCTGTGTCGTCAAAAATGTCAGAAACATTGGGTTCTGCTTGGAGGGCTAAAAGAAGGATAGAGACCGAACTGGAGCACTACGTTAGCCAATCAATGACCTTTTCTGCGACATGCTTTGTTCAAGTTAGTGAGAATCCATACAGTGGGCTCAGAGGCTAGTATGAGAGCACAAACTGTCAACAGAGTACAACACAGAGAGCGCTCTCTCACCAGTCAGCACAGACTGTATGACAGATAGACTCACGGCGCTGCATGGGGAGACTTTTCACTTGGATCACATACGTTGACATGATAATAACGCCATAACGCGGGTAACGCACACACTAACTATAAGGCCGTTATGGAATGGGGAAATGTAAAGCGTTAGGTTACAAGTTACTGCAAAAAGTAGTTTCGTTAGGTAACGTAACGTGATGTAAGGGCGTTAGTTACACTGTAGGGGAGGCATACTTTGGTTAGACATAGCGTTGGTTAGACATAGCATTGGTCTGACTGGATTAAGGTTGGTGAGGGGTGCGTTAAGACGACCGGATTATGGTTGGTGAAGGGTGCGTTAAGGGTTGGGAGAGGGTTAAAGTTAGGTTTAGGTGTGCTGTCCCGTGGGAGGTTAGGTTTAGTGTGAGGGTTTGAGATGTCAGACCAATGGTAACCAAAAGCATTCACGATTTCGGGTATCTCCCTGTTATATAGTCGAATTCCAGGACATCTGGCATGGTTCTAACCATTCTATACCGCTATGGATCTCGCTTGCAGCCCCTCCTAGGTCCCATCCGGCCCTGACGCCTCGTGACACGTCACACCACCCTTATGGCCATATCCATATATGAAGATCACGACACTGACCTTATCTAACCCTGGATAACCATAAGACACCTAGATCTGCAACATACAAGGCATGCCAATATAATTGAGGAAAAACAACCAAAATCAATGATGCTTTCCGTTATTGCCACAGTGCATGGATTGCTTTCAGTGGTTAAAGACACACGTGGGAGCCGGCCAGCAACTCTTGTTGATCTGACCTCATCAGACCATGTACACAAGACACGCTCCATATATGGTCCGTACAGATTTCATTCCATATGTTGACTGCCCAGCAGTCTTCCGCCACCCAGGCGGATGCGTGCACGCAACGCCCTCAAGGCGTCTTACTGGTATTATTTATTTATCCATAAATAGGTTATGTAGTAAGTTCTAAATATAGACATTTCTCCTCTACAGACTCTATTTTATATTTTAGACTTCAAAATGCATGCCTGGTCAAACTGACAATTGTTTTGCCTCGTCTCAAGGCCACTCCAGCTGGCTGCGAGTTGAGTGACAGGTACCTTGGACACACCCACTTTCTGAATGGAAAAAGCTGCTTTGAAAATATGTGTGCGTGCTTTATTTTCCCCGCTTCTGGCTATGTGGACGAGGCTTTAGTGTTTTGTTTTTGTTTTGTATTTGGGGAACCACTGGTTTAAACCTTTTTTTATCCCCACTGTCAAACACAGGGAACGCATATGAATAACACTAGCACATCTGGAGAGAGAGATTAATAATGATCCATAGGTTAATAACGAAGGGGGGGGGGGGGGGGTAGGATTTGCTTATTTTATGCCGTGATGTCAGATTAGCTTCGAGCAGCTGATGTGATCAAAATTGCACAGAGACCCGCTCTCTACGAGTTGGCCCCTAGACGAACCATTTCGCATGCAGAGACAGTTCTAAGCTATCGGGTTCATCACAGCCTGCAGGGTCCTTTATGCCGCGCTGCAATGCTCCAGCACATCAACGCGTTTTCCCACAATCACCGAGTGGCGCGCTACGAGCTTGTAGGTCTGCTATTTTTGAAAAATCGTGAAAATATTTATTTCAGAAAACTGGAAAACTGGTCAGGATTTAGAAGATTTCTTTTTAATTTCGAGGTCAGGCCTAAATGGGTTAAAGATGGTACAGGGTTGAAGATGATGACTATTGGGGCTACTGAATAGATGGTAATGATGATCTTCTATAGACACCATCTCCTGTGTCTATTTATAGCTCCAAAATGTACAGCAGACATGCTGTCTGGACTGCAGAGCGCCGGGATCAGACGTTCTCCACAGCGAACAATAACTCCGGCAATAAACGCTGAAATTATTGACCGGCAGAAGAGCCCGCATGGTTTTCTGAAATAGTACATGGGTTCGTATTTTTTCTTTCTTTTTTTTATTACCCAGAGCCCCATTCGTTTTATTGCACTGCACGTTAAATTTACAACACGGCTCTGCTATACTCTGTTTTCCTGACTCCATGGATTATTATCAGAGGCTGTCTGCCGCCTTGAGTTTACACTGAATATCCGGACGGCAATCTTGGTAATTGACACAATACTTCCAAGACAACATACAAGGCATGCCAATATAATGGAGGAAAAGCCACAAATCAATGTCTCTTCCCGTTATTGCCACAGTGCATGGATTGCTTTCAGTGGTTAAAGACACACGTGGGACTGGCGGTTTTCACTTGTTTGTATAAATCAGGAGAAGTGTGGAGTCCGTTCTACTTTTGGATTAGAAGTAGAATTCATTAATGAAGAGAATAAATCGAATGATGTCAGTGATCTGCTTGCACTGACATTTCCCCGCCAATAGATACGCACTTAAAACATATACAAATATATATTTAACTCTTTATTTTATTATTTATATATTTTTTAACATTCTGTTTATTAAATTATTTTAGCGCCCTGCACAGCGGGAATCAAACCCAAGACCTTCTAGCTGTGGCGACAGCGATACTGACTCCGCCACCGTGCCCCCTACAATCGATTTATTTGACCAGTAAAATAAACATGCTCCGAAAATGACGCGGCCCACCCATCTCAGCACTTAACATCATAGCCGGGCGGGCCGCAATGCAGAAAAGGTTGTGGCCTATACGCACCTCGCAGTCCTCCTCTGTCTCTACATCAGGGCCCTCTGCCCTTGGCGGCTGTTCTGTGATTCTCCCTGCCTTGTTCCAGGGGACAGAGGTGCTGGTTGGTGGTCGGTTTGGGGGGAGGGGTTTGGGTGCGGTGGTGTGGATTGGTTGTGGCGTCGGTAGATGATTTGTCCAGCTGTCTGTCAAGAGGTCATCAATGCTCTCCGCCATAGATCGAGGGCGGGGTCGGGGGCGAGCTCTTATCACGTCATAGAGCCTGGGAGAAAGGGCAGGAAGAGAGGAGGGGGGGGGGGGGGTATTAAATGTTATTGATATTGAAAGGAGTTCTTTGTAGACGAATATGATGTTATTTAGACTAATTATAATAATACTAATAATAAACAAACTAAATATATGCACCAAGGTGTGTGTGTACGTGTGTGTACGTCTGTAATAGAGCACTGAAGTCCTGACGTCACTGTCGGTAGAGGGCGTCAGTCCCCAAGTTCATGTATTTTTTTTATTTGCATTAGAATCCCCATAGGGGGATTTTAGATCTCTTCATATAAGAACTGCGTTTGAAAAATAAACCGATCACCCCGGCCTTTTCACTCATACGGATAGGAAGCATCGACTGAAGGTGGAAATGTACAAATATACCCAAAGAGTAACAAAATAAGCGTTAGAAACGAGTCAAATAACCCAGAGACTACATTTCCGGGTAGGCGGGTGGCTGCATCTGCCTGTCGCACAACATAAACTGAATGATAATTACGTTTATTTGTATTTTTATTTTATTGATATGTAATGTTTCGTGGTTAGTATGAGTTGAGTCACCACCAGCTGAGCTTATGTCAGCGAGGAATCTCAGGAACGCAATGTGTTGACGGCTGGGCGTGACGTATATTAGCAGCGACATTGCCTTCATAATGATGTATAGTTTCAAGGCTTTTGCGGCCACATTAATTCCATTTTCTCCAGAAACTGGCTGTATCAAATATTAATGAACATCATTAACGACACACAGCCACCCCCCTGACCGAAAGGCTGAGATGATCGGTTTATTTTTCAAACACAGTTCTTATATGAAGCGATCTAAAATCCCCCTAAGGCGATTTCAATGCAACTAAAGAAATACATGAACCTGGGGACTGACGCCCTCTACTGAAAGTGACGTCAGACTTCGGTGCTCTATCCATGTAACGCGAGAACCGTTCGCAGAATAGCTTGCCAGTCTGCCAAGTCTGTTGGTGCGTTCAGATGAAACGATGCAAAATCGCATCACAGCATAATTTGCGGCAGCTTCATGCGTCGTAGCTGCTTCGTAGCTTCATTTCGCTGGCTTCCATTGACAATGAATGGTAGAATGAACGCAACATGTGAGAAATGTGCTGCAAGAAGGTGAACTTTATTAAGTCTACATAACATTTCCCTCTGTATCATCTGCACGGATACAAATGTTCGCTCATTGCATATTTATGATTGAGTACACAATACACAATCGTGCCTGCATGCACACGTGTGAGTTTTACGCTTGTTCTACGCTTATGCATAATTGCATGATTGTGTGTGTGTGTGTGTGTGTGTGTGTGCGTGTGCGTGCGTGCGCTCGTGCATACGTGTTGCTTACTTGACAGAGTAACCCTCTATTGAAATCAGACATGCTGGCAAGCGACACGACAAAGCGTGTAATTGCTTCCTCCCTTCGTGAGAAGACAATGGCACTGGCTTTGGCCAATGAAAGGCTTCCAGATGCCGAGTATAGTTGCGCTGACAACGGGACCGTCTGAAACACTTCCACTGGCCCCGCTTGGAGAGGCCGCCACAGCTCTGATCACTTAGGAGATCAATCTCAGCCCTCCGAAAGACACACGTCCTCATTCTCTCTGGCACGCTCACCTCGCCCCCCCGCCCCCCCCCCCCCACCAAAGCCACCTTTCTTCCTCTCTCTACTGACAAGCACATTGTCTTTCTCAACCCCCCCCCCTCCACCGAAATGGAGTGACTCAATATTGCTGACTCAACTCCTTCCAGGTGTACAGTTTGCCGACAAAGCCAATGGTTAGCAGTGACAGGGTATCTCTCTCTCTCTCTCTCTCTCTCTCTCTGTCTTGCTCTATAGTCTGTCTTGCTCGCACTCCCCTCCCCTCTTCTCTCTCACTTGTCCCGTGGCCGAGCAGTCCTGAGCAGCTGCCATCCACAGTGGTCATTCTATGGTCGTGTCCCAGCCGCCTTGGCTCTGTCTTCATGAGGGAAGGGATCAATTAAGCAGTCTGGTATAGGCCTCAAATAATGTTTGAATGGATGGATTTATTTGTGTGTTTTGATTTGTTTTTGTTTTGTATTTTTTGGCGGGAGGGCATATCAGTGGTATCGTTGAAAATCCAGAGGCCTCCCTGCAAGGATTGGGGGGTGTGTGTGTGTGTGTGTGTGTGGGGGGGGGGGGGGTCTTTCACCACAGTGGAGCCTATAAGCTCACATTAATGAAAGTGCTTATTGGGGGAAAGCTATAGTACAGACGACAGTCAGGTTGTAAAAAGGAAGACTCACTGCGACCCATAATTGGGTCCATATAGATATAGATATTCCGCTGTTACCTTCTTAGCTTACGCATGTTTCATGATAAATGCTTTTATGTGATGTATTCCCATGATTTTGTTCTTGCTTAAATGTAAGTCGCTCTGGATTAAGAGCGTCTGCTAAATGCCTAAATTGTAAATTGTAAATTGTAAATTGGTCCTGACCAACAGTGATCTCTAAAACTCTCCTCTCCTCTCCTCTCCTCTCCTCTCCTCTCCTCTCCTCTCCTCTCCTCTCCTCTCCTCTCCTCTCCTCTCCTCAGAGAAAGGGTCTTGCTTACAGACAGTAGTCATAGTTGTTCTCTTTCTGGATGAATACATCTCGCCTAAATGGCCCAATCAGTCCCAACGGATGACACGATTAAGAGGTGTGTGTGTGTGTGTGTGTGTGTGTGTGTGTGGGGGGGGGGGGGGGGGGGCAACAGTGTGGCACATACAGATAAATAGAAACACTTTACAGTAATGGACGCTATGCACTCAAATATATGCACAAAATGTGAAAGGACAGAGGATTTCAGTGTTTCGAGGGGCTCAGATCGCTACACAGCACGCTCAAATAAACAGCTCTCTCTTTGGACTTTGACGCGCACGGTTATCGCACAGAGACAATTGCTGCTTTAGTTTAGACTTAGGGCTCTATTTCCGTCCATGCTAAACCCCTTATCCTTAAACTACTTTGCCTTTTTTTAATAGTTAAAATAGCCAATCTACAAGCTCGCAACGTGTTGATGTAGATTGGCTATTTTAACTATTCAAAAATGTTTTTCAAAAATAGTTAAAAAAAAAAAGGTTTAGGGATAAGGGGTTTAGCATGGATGAAAATTGAGCCCATAGAGTGTCTCCCGCTAAACTAAAGGCTGATTAATTCTTGACTGCATGCCTCGCAGGTGTCGCGCATCAAACATAGCCGATCTACAATCTCACAACTCGTCCCAAGGCGACACATTGTGAGGCGATCAGCTATATTTGCTTGTGCAACACCTGCTAGCATGCTATGTACTACTTTGAACTCAGCATAACGGGCTCTGAAAAAAGCGGCATCAACGACACTCGGCACATTGACACGTACCAATTTCAAAGTGACTTCAACAGCCTCAATAGGATGTGTCTGACAAGCTCAAGTATCCCTCTTTCTCTCTCCTCTTTGTCATACTCGCCTGTACCACACTCTCGTGCACTCCCCCCTCTCTCTCGTCTCGTTTGAAGTGTTCATCCGATCATGCTGTCATGAGAGAAGTCAGATAAACTGAGGTAATTGCGCACCACCCATCCAAACCCCAACCCCACCGGCACACGAAGGCAGAAGAGAGCTCCTTGTTGTTTTCATCTGCCAATCATTTCATCTGCCAATCTTAAGCCGTGGAGGGGCATCAGCAGGGAGAGAGGGAGACAGCGATACGTCTTTCCTGCAGGATCCTATCGCCATAGGAGGAGCAAAGGCAGCACTCAGCTCAGGGTAACAGTCTGGATGAAATGTGTATTCACTTAGCATTCGTCCTTCACTTGCTGGTGTAAAACCCGCAGAGAGCGAAGGCCATAATGTCATATCCATTTACTATTCCCATTTGTACATTACTTTGTTAATTAACGGTTGGTTTCAGAGTCAGCTAGCCGGGTTAAGCATATAATCATATAGTGGCTCCTTCATATCAAATCAATGTCAGCAGACTTGTGTTGATAGATTAACTGAGCTTCTGTTTTTTTTACTAGTCCATTTCAAAGCTGCAAAGGGCGATTTTGGCCGCCTTTGAGTTGAAAGTTGCAATTGAAATTGACTCTAGGGACATCGCCCAATGCAAGACCAGAAGTCGGCCCGTTTACTCTCCCTCAGCCCTTCTCTCGGTGTTGCTCCTTTGTTTTTTGAGTTGTGCAACCACTCCAAGGAACAGCAATGTCCATGTTCACCTATGTGTTGTTCACCTATGTGTCCGCCTATGTGTTGGTTCACCTATATGTGTTCACCTATGTGTTGGTTCACCTATGTGTTGGTTAATGAGAACCAGTATGAGTACCAGTAGGGGCGCTGTTGTGCCAGAAACAGAGAGAGAGACAGTGCTGCACTGTTGCATGCAAATGAGAGAGAGAGGGGGAGAGAGAGAGAGGGGATGGGGGGGAGTTGCACCACTCGGTTCACACGGGTGTCATTTATTTTATTACTAACAACAACTCTACACGTTGTAACGTTTATAAGCGTAGATGTCAATAAAATAATTAATGGCAGCTCCAGCCTCCAATGCATTTCCAATGAAAGCCCATATGGTTTGACCAAACATCTTGTTTGATGGGGGGAGGGGGGCAGAACACATCCATCAAAGCTGTGTTCAGACACAAGTCAGGTGTCAGACACAAGGCAAGTGTCTTGAATGCATCCCAGTAAGGGCCCGCTCAAATTATTGCGATTATCAATTTAATTGTGATTCTGTTGTTGAACATTATGAATAAGAATTACATTTCTGTGTTTGGCTTTTAGGCTTAATAAACAAAAGGTTCACTGGGCACATATTACACAAATAACGTACACAATTTAATAACTTGTGAATATAGTAAAAATAGCCAATATCACAAGCTCAAAATGTGCCACAGTGTATTGCATTTTGAGCTTTGAGCTATTTCCACAGTTTTTGACCATTTTTGAAAATGTATGAACATTTTTCAACATGAAAACTACCAGTATTATGACAATTAAGCACAAAAAATGTGTGCGTGCGTGTGTGTGTTTTTGTCTTTCTAACTGGTATTGATTAAAGTTCAACCTTGGCAGGCGGTTGCTATGTAGTCGGCCTTGAAGAAGACAGTGAGAGAAAATACATCTATACATAAGCGTTGTTATTGACAGGAGCCAACATGTACAAGATGTACACTTCACAGCAGGGTCAGACAGTGATGGATATAGGACAGCAGGGGTGGAGGAAGAAAGGCCTTGGGGGGGGGGGGGGGGGGTGGACAAGAGGGAGAAAGAGCACGACTGAAGAAGCATGCGGACGGGTCAAAGTGAATGTGAGAGAAAGTCGGAAGGGCATTTAATAACTTGGTCGCCGGAGTAGGTACATATTACTTGCAGACTACATGGTATCAACAAGAGCCTGCAAGGGGAGCCTTGCTAACAGACAGCCTGAACCCAATGTGACACACCAGCCCAAGCAGAGGTGCACATACATACATACATACATCTTTAAATGTTAAAATAAAAAGTTGAATGATAAATGCAAGATATAGCCTACTGTAGACTTATGTTGCAAGGTGATTATAGTTAACTGAAACTAACACTAAAACTATTTAAAACTAAGGTAAAACTGAGCCTTTCAAAATAATACAATCAAAAATTAGATAAATTAACAATCCCAGTTATAAAAAACTACATCGACACGTGAGCTTGAAGATCGATTTTATGAACTATTTTTAAATGTTTTAAAATATAAAATATTTTTAAATGTTAACTGAAACCTTTGCTTCTGCGGCTCCCTGGAACAAAATATTTTAAGATGCGGATCCACTGCCGAATACATATAATTTCTGGGGTCATTGACGTGAAAAAAATTGAGAACCACTGATATAGCAAATTGTGTCTGGTCTTATACAGTAATGGGCCCGAACTGGAGGCCTTAACCCATTTTGGGCGGGAACCCCTTTTGGTGTTAGCATCATGTTATAATTTAGCTATTGAAAAATCGACTGGTGTGCAGTTTTTAATCAAATGTATGACTATGACTTATTGACTGACATAGAAACATAGCTTTTCACGATGTAGAAGACATTTTTAGAATCTGATCTCAGGTCAGCACAGGACCCTGTCGTATGCTCACTGACACAAAACAAAGTAACACGCAGTCAACTGTAACCCCACCCACCTGGCCAAGATTCCTGCATATATCTGTCACGCAACATGACGAATGGAGCTCAACCTCTGGGTCGCCTGTACATGTATGCGGCCTATCTGCCTGACAAAGATAACACATTGCATTTTGGATGGAACATGTAATGGCTGTCAACTTCGGACGTGTGTGTGTGTGTGTGTGTGTGTGTGATTATAGATGCATGTTGTGCGTGATTATAGATTCATGTTGTGTAACTAATATAGTTAATAAACTAAAATAACACCTAATTGGCATCAACTGCACGAGGCAGGCAGCATTGGAGGGCTGAGGAAGAAACAAAAAAGACTAGATATATTGTGCGATATTAATTGTGAGATTACCATAATGACGGTAATCATTAAAGGACCACTTTTCAACCTATCTTCATATAATAGGTCCTCACTAATAATCATGATAAAACGTGTTTTTCTACTCTGTCTGTGTCACATAGGAGGGCTGTGGGCAGTTCAGAAACCCACCCAACAGTGACATCAATGGAGAATCCAAGCTAATAGAAACTGCAGGCTTTCTAGTCCTGAAAAGTTGCAATGCGAAAATGGAAGCCATCATTCTCACGATAATAAACCCTGTTAGGGTCCATTTGGTTCCATTTGTACACTCTCAGAGTTACAGACCCATAAGGTTCCATTTGGTTCCAAACCATCATTTCCCTGGGGACCCCCAGGAACTGCCTCAAGGACCCTGGGGGTCCCCGGACCCCGAACCCCACTTTGGGAATCACTGCTCTATGTAATCTGATCTTTATAGTCTAAACTATTCTCACGTAAATAAATCTTGTTTAAAAAACAATCTGCCTAACGATGATGTCATTGGTGGTCGTGGACGGGTTTCTGAACTGCCCACAGCAGTGTGTGTGTGTGTGTGTGTGTGTGTGTGTGTGTGTGTGTGTGTGTGTGTGTGTGTGTGTGTGTGTGTGTGTGTGTGTGTGTGTGTGTGTGTGTGTGTGTGTGTGTGTGTCCAGCTGATGGTCGTTAATGTCAAAGCAATGCTGTTTATGCACTGTCAAATAGGTCTAGGCCTACATCTATTCTAAGGTAGCATATACCTGTTTAGACTAGAGCTGGGACTCGATAAAAAAAAAAATCTAATTAATCAGAGGCTTTGTAGTTAATTAATCTAGATTAATCGCATTTTAATCGCATATCAATATTCAACCCGAGAACAGCGAGAAACCTTTTTTTTTAATGTTTTTTGGTATCCCAGTGAATCAACGAATAGTGACTACAGGATACCACTCATTTTCAACATTTTACTGTCATTAATATACCTGTTGTGGAAATTATAATAAAAAGTCACCCCATTCTGTGTTGCCTAGAACTGGAGGTCTGAAAAAAAATCAGTAACAGTAACAAGTACATCTCAGTGACATCACAAAGCTGTACTTACTTCATATTGTTACTGTTTTTTGTCAGACCTCCAGTTCTAGGCAACACAAAATGGGGTGACTTTTTATTATTTCCAGTTTTCAGTACTATAGAAAAGCGCCCAGTGAGAAACGTTCTGCGGTGAAAAAAAAGGTGCGATTAATTTATCTGTAGTTAATCGCGATTAATTTTTCTGTAGTTAATTAATCTAAATTAATCGCAATTAGTCCCGGCCCTAGTTTAGACATATTATCCTGCTCATTACTGTGCGGAAATATACATAAATCTTCGTGTTTGAGCACAAAAAGCATTTTGAGAACCCACACATTTCCGTGCTTCGCTCGCACACTGTGCGGCCCCCCACACACAATCATTCTACAGTTGTGGCCCCAGGCCTAATCTAATTGAATACCCCGGTTTCCTCGTCAAGAATCCACGGGTCCGCCTGCAGTCCTTCCTCTTACCACTAGGGCCCAGCGCTTCAACATTGGAGTGCCTAGCTGGCCCCTTGCCTAGAGGGCATGTGCGCATGCGCTGCACACCTGTGTAAGCTACGTGCGACCCAAAATGTATCTGGGAAACCCAGCCATTGTAGTCATTAAAAAGAAAGTTAGTTCCGCCTCAACATTTTCTGTTTTATTCATTTACCTGGACAGCTAACTATAACCTTATAAGTCTTTCAGTCTTTCAAACTGCCTTGTGACATGGAAGACCTACATATAAGAAAAATAATAAAATAAAAAAGGACATTCAAAGGACTATATATATATATATATATATATATATATATATATATATATAGTCCTTTGAATGTCCTTTTTTATTTTCTATTCAACGAACAGCTTATTTGAAGTGTCCAAAGTTTGTTCCAGTTACAGACAAGAGGTTTCACGCATGCGCACATTATCATTCTCTAAGCATTCATTCCCTGTGCCGCTACCTGAAGAGT
This sequence comes from Protomyctophum parallelum, assembly GCF_964188405.1. NCBI lineage: Eukaryota > Metazoa > Chordata > Actinopteri > Myctophiformes > Myctophidae > Protomyctophum > Protomyctophum parallelum. The sequence continues at coordinate 3,025,213 of NC_139714.1, forward strand.
GAAACATGTTCCACGCAAGTGTGCGGTCGAGGACGCTTCGAGACATGCGTGAGATCGATCCCATGCATCGTTGCATTCTGTAAAGTATACCACCCGGAAAGCATGACATGCGTGCAGACTGCGAGGGTTTGTTTAGCACTGCATGTAACGACTGAATGAAGCTGTCTTCCTTCTCCTCCACTCCATATGATGTGAGGCTACGGTTTCAAAAGTAACTCTAGGCGTGCTGTCTGTCGTGGACAGTAACTAAATACATTTACTGAAGTAGCCTATACTTTTCTTTGAGGAGTGTTTCCAATATTTAATTTTTTTACTTCTACATCTCAGAGGCAAATATTGCATTTTTACTCCTAGTCAGTTCCACTATGTATTTTTGTCTAGTTGCAAAACTATACATTTTTGGAAAGGGTATTGTGTAAGGAATCAGAAAATCAATGTTCCCATTTGCTCAGTTTTCTGTGGCGGCCATAATTGGAATTTACAAGATGACCACTGTAAAATGTACATTTTGTAATATCTCGACCTCTAAATAAGCTGGACTCAAGGACTCCAATGGTGGTAGTTATAAAGCTACCTAAAAGAAAATCAAGATTAACCCTTAGATGCATGCAGCACAAACTTATGCACAGGCCAATGAAATTAAATAGTCAGCGACATCCAATATTCAATTTTGTTCTTTGCCATTGTTCTATCATTTTAACTACTTGTGTTTTATTGTATTATATTGTTGTGTCCTCTGTGTGAAGCACTTTGAGCTGCATTTATGTATGAAAGGTGCTATATAAATAAAGTTTATTATCCCTGCATGTTGCCGTTTTCCTTGTCATTAATAAAGGCTTTTTGCAATTAGTTTTTTACTACTGAGCGCCCGGAATCTCAGTTTTATCCTGTTTGATCATTTTAATTGAATGCTGAAACGTAACAGTTTCAGATAATATCTGAAACTGTTACGTTTCAGCATTCAATTCCATGTGGGGTGGATAAACCTTTTATATGAGGTTTATCCACCCCACATGAGACGATATCTTGTTTGATATAAAATCAGAAAAATCGCATCTGTTTCGCTTCAAAACGACCGAGAGCTTACTCGCGTGTATCAGGAACGTCCCATCAATCCTTGTACTGAGGGCTGCCAAGGATCGCTTCAACAGTGACAAAAGACACACATCTGCCATCCAATAAATCAACAACTCAATATCAGCAGGCTGGCTGGTAGCGTTTCAGCAAGGGATAGGGACACGTACGTGTGTACGTGTGTGTGTGTGTGTGTGTGTGTGTGTGTGTGTGTGTGTGTGTGTGTGTGTGTGTGTGTGTGTCTTGCAGCCTAAAACAACGACTAAATCCTATAGACTACTTACATGTTTTGTCAACAGCTTAAAATAGACTAAAATGTTAGGGAGCTCAGCTGGGACTAATGGAGAAGAGATCCAGTAGAACTATAGGACTAATGGAGAAGAGATCCAGTAGAACTATAGGACTAATGGAGAAGAGATCCAGTAGAACTATAGGACTAATGGAGAAGAGATCCAGTAGAACTATAGGACTAATGGAGAAGAGATCCAGTAGAACTATAGGACTAATGGAGAAGAGATCCAGTAGAACTATAGGACTAATGGAGAAGAGATCCAGTAGAACTATAGGACTAATGGAGAAGAGATCCAGTAGACCTATAGGACTAATGGAGAAGAGATCCAGTAGAACTATAGGACTAATGGAGAAGAGATCCAGTAGAACTATAGGACTAATGGAGAAGAGATCCAGTAGAACTATAGGACTAATGGAGAAGAGATCCAGTAGAACTATAGGACTAATGGAGAAGAGATCCAGTAGAACTATAGGACTAATGGAGAAGAGATCCAGTAGAACTATAGGACTAATGGAGAAGAGATCCAGTAGAACTATAGGACTAATGGAGAAGAGATCCAGTAGAACTATAGGACACTTCATTTGATGGTTGGTTGACCTCGGGTGTTGCACTCTGAAAATAGCAGATTTACAATGCAAGCTCACAATGCGTTGCAGTGCGATGCGTTGTCACCTTCTAGATTGGCTATTTTGGCTAAATCTGATGATGTTTAGTCGACTGTATCGACTAGAATTTTAGATTAGACTAGATTTGCTGTCAAAACTCAACACTGCTGGATTTAAACTCTACATTTTACTGTGTAGTATATGCTTCAGCAGTGCAAGACATTTATTCATGCAAATAAAGCATTTGGAATTGAAAAAAGAGAGAGAGAGAGAGAGAGAGGGAGTGTGTTGGGGGTGCTTGGGGGAACTCACTCACCGTCGTGGTTTTGACTCGCCCCCCGGGCTGTGTGCAGGTCCAGCCAGATTTATTGACTAACAGGTCACAGCCCTCGTCCTCCAGACACGGCACCATCTCACACCACTGCTGCTTCCGTACGATGCTGGCTGCACAGAGAGAGGGAGAGTTATCATTTTGAATGTTGTTTTCAACAAGTCAGAGAGTTGCTGTATATGAAGTGCACAGTACTGTACTGTATGTTTATGAGGCAACTATAATGCTGGTCTGATCTATGAGAGTTGATGCTAAGAAATCGGCATCTAATTCGGATCCGCTCGTATAATTCCGACTGCACATTAGTCCGACAACATGGCTTTGCATGCGGTTAGGTTATAGGTTTCGGGACAGGGTATAGGCTACTAATGTTGCGATGCGTTATAGGAGGGAGTTAATTTAGGGGTTATTTAAGTTGAAATATGAGGTTTCCGCCTACATGGCAGCGACGCTATCATGGATATTATTCTCAGATGGATAAGCCATAGCCGATAATGTGGGTATGTTTCATTCATCAATGACACTGTGGGATCTAGAATCTCTTTGGTTGATGATCTCAGGCAGCGAGTTGGGACATAGGGGGAGATTAGATCGGAGATGTACTGTACGTTGGAGCGAGACCGGACCTACAGTATAGCCTTGTATAATTATGCATGGTGAGAAGGAGTTTCAATAGGCGACGTACAGTACCAGCCCACAGGACATCACATGACATCTGCAACGTGCTGTGCGCTTGTATATCGGCTATAGAGTGGCTATCTCTTTCAGAGTTTCAAACTGAACTCAGTTAATCACTTTACAAACACACCCTCTCACAAAATAAAAAAAGTTAAATCTTTGCCAGATAACTGCTTTCAAGTGGGTGACTTGATAGACGATGTCGATGGATGTCAAAAGCAGATCAAGTCATAGGCCTACCGTGCCAAAACAACGACACAAAAAAGAGGTGTTTTTTTAATAGATCTCGTCTCGCATAATTAAACACCCGAAGTGTGAAGTGCAATCTGACGAGCCAGGGAGCTTAGTATAGCGCAGTGCAGCAGTGGGTTAGAAGGATTTTGATGCCTGCTCTGGGCGAGCCAATGTGCTGCGGCGATCAACACAGCTAGACTTCTACCCACCAGTGATTGTCAGTGTAATTACGAATTAACATATCGTCGCTGTCTTGTGGAACACCTGTATGTCCAAAAATGTTATTTCTCAGGCTGAGAAAATAAATAAGCTGTGCTCCAGTGCGTGCGTGCGTTCGTGCATGGCCGTGCATGTGTCAAGAATGTATTTTTAAACAATGTCACAGGCTTGCTACATCGATACAAATGTTTATAAAACCCACAGCAGTCTGACTTTGAACCTGCTGTTGCTCTCTTGGGCATGCCGTTATTATGAGTGAACATTTTAAAAGACCAGAGGCCGATAAATATTGTGATATGTAGCCTACCCCTAAATATCAGAGCCGCCCAGTCAATAAATATTTGCTGCTAAAAACGTATTTTTTCCCATTGGCTTTTAATGAAACCGCTTTCATTAAAAGACAGTTTTCCTCACTGTTTTCCCCACTTTTCCTCACTGTAAGTTAGCAAATGCTTGCTAGTTTTGTGCCTTTTTATATTGCCTGCAGATGTCTGTTTATATTATATACTTATATACTTTTTGCTTTTCTGTTTGCTTTTGCTTTTGCTTTTCTACTGCCTGTTTATATGTTTTAATGTTTGTCTATATTGCATTTTTCGCCCCTTGTTTTTCTTTGACCTGTGCAAATACATTTGAGTTGAGTTGAGATTCTACAAATGCCTTCCAAATCCTCACAGAAAATAAACCTATGTTGCTATATCAGTGGTGCACAAACCTTTTTCATGTCAAGGACCACCTGAAATTATATCTATTTGGCCCCGATTTCAAAATACCGTATTATTCCAGGGTCCCCCAGAATCAAACTTGAGTAAAAAAAAAAAAAAACAGATCTACAAGCTCGAAGTGAACGCGCTATATTTTTGAATATAGCTAAAGTGTAAAAATAATGGTTAAAGTGGTTAAAATGAATGTAAAATGACCCGGATGCTTGGATGTGTGTGGGTTTTTTTAAGGCTTTTAATCCACAGTTTTCTGAAAATATGTTGTTCCAGGGACCTCCCAGAAGCAAATATTTGAGTTAAATAATATATATTCAAAGATTCTACAATCTATAGACATGCTATTCATGCTACTTTTTCAGCAAGAGACTCAGACATAGTATAAATGCACTCATTAATTAATTAATTTATTAATTAATTCATTAAAAAGAAAAACACGGTCATTGATTCATGATAGAAAAAGAGACTGTTTTACAGCATTTATTTCACAAGATATTTATTATGGCTTTTTCTCCCTTTATTCAGTAGTTAAGTCCGGCGTCATTTTGTAGTCCTACGTTACGTCCGGGTCCAAGTGGCACCAGCTCCCGTCCGCTTCTCATTGTAAATAGCAATATATAAATGCGTGATACAATCTTGTTACAATAATGTTATTTTTCAGAAAGGAAACCATTGAGGGTTAAAATGGGTCTGTACAAGTGTCCATGAGTCATGACAAAGAAAATATATGATGTGGAGACAATAAAGACTATACTATTATATTTAATAGTATATTATTTATACATTTATTATTGAAGGTGGTAACAATCCATTTCCTCAGCACAATATTTCGGGGGCATATTTAGAATGTGTGCAGGGTTGAGTATGTTGAATCTAGTTTGCATTACTACGATCTCTAATGGAGGATTTAGTTGACACAATTAAATAAAATGGCGATAGTATTCAGGGTGGGGCAGATTTGGGCGAGCAGTATCTTTGATGTTGCAAGGAAAGCGGTAAAATTAGACTTTATGGTTGTTCTAGTCTCAGATCGGTTCAAACACCGCTCTGACGTTGGAGTGACACAAACAGTATACTAGGACCCGGAAGTTGCTCTGGAGGAGGCGCTTACGTCACGGCTTAAATACTGAATTGATAGTAGACTGACAGGAAATGGGGAGAGAGATGGGGGGAAGACATGCGGAAAAGGCCGTCGGGATCGGGAGTCGAACCTGCGGCACGCTGTCAGGCTGGCTCAGCAGCCTATAGGGGGCCTGATAGCTAATTTTAGTTCATATAGTCTCATATAGTCATAGTCTTGAATAGTTTTCATCACATTTGTCACATTTTAGTCTGCGGCACCACCAAGGGCAAGGTGGAGCCTGCGGAACCGTTGCGGCTTGAGAATCCACCATTCCTGAATAAAGTGCCTGGTGCTGGGAGTCTGGTGCAACGCACAGGGCCTGACCTGGTGAGAGCAGGAGTGGACCTGGTGAGACGTAGGAGGGGCCCGGACAGGTGTCAACCCACAGAGCCTAGTCCTTCCATGTGCCAGAATGGTACCTCCCAGAGTCCCAGTCCCGGCAGAGTAGTTCAGGAGGAACGGATTGTGTGGCCCTGGTTTTTCCCTAATGGGACTTATCGAGGGTAGCTACTGGGACGTAAGTTGGGACTTGATCACTCCCGGCTGGGTCACCTGAGTGAGGGGTATGATGTTGCGAGACCCGAAACCCCGATGACCTTGGGATACATCACTGAGGATACGTCCCAGGTGCATCCATTTATGTGTGTATTTTGTTATAGTCACCTGGAATGTTGTAGTGTTAGTCTAGTTTTAGTCGACTAAATATAATATTTTAGTCGACTAAATCTACAGTTAATTTAGTCGACTAAAATGTAATTTGGCGGGCGTTGAGGCCGTTGTAATAACTGTTTTATACACTTGCTGAAAATAGCCGATCTACAAGTGTGTTGTGAGCTTGTAGATCTGCTACTTTCAGCATGCAACCAAGTGTAAAGTGATACTGGATCTCTTTTCCACTATAGTCCCTTCCTCACATTTTGGTCTAGTTTTTATTTGTTGACGAAATTGTCAATATATTTCGTCTTACTTTTAGTCGTCATAGCTTAGTTTTCATGTAAGTTTCCATTTAGTTTTCGCCAGTGAAAAAAGGTATTCAGCGAAGAAATGCTGTAATGGACGAAATCAACACTAGTGCACGGTTCTAATCCCATGACCAGAGGACAGGGTCGTGCAGAGAGCGTTAGAGAGGCAGGGGCTGAAATCCCCTAAGAGGGCACTTTTGAACAAACGTGTCTCGCTGCGACGTGTTGAGAGCTTGTAGATCAGCTATTTTCGGAGCGTACAACATGGATTTCTAAGCAAATTTTTTCAACGAAAAATACTGTGTTCAAGTTCAGGAGACTTCGGGGGAAAAAAAACAATTCTCCTGAATGCTGCCTTCTTCCGGTATGTCTTATGTCATGTCAAAGGAGTAGCATTTGCATTTCTTTTACCATCAGTAAACGCTGCATTTGTGGTCTGGAAAGGGCAGTTGTTTTACAGACGGGTAAAAGGGCCGAGGCTGAAGCCCCCTTTGATGTCTATGTGTGCACGTCCCAGACCGAGGAGGCCTGAGAAGACATAATCCCCTCGGCAGGTCAAAGGACGCTGAAATTATAGCCGTCACAAGGCCGTTTCCTCTTCAATAGCCATCTTATAGGAATTTGTCATTAATTATGCTGTCTAATGAAGGGCTTTCACGCTGTTATGTAAAATGATTCAATGTAATCTAACCGTGACTCTTTTGTGTGTGTGCGCGCGTGCGTGCGTGTGTGTGTGTGCGTGCCGTGTGTGTGGAACTGTGGCTTGCACTCGGGCTTGTCGCTATGCAGCGGGAACAATTGTACGCATATAATAATAAGGCTGCACTGTGAAATGAATATGCAAATCAGGTGAGAAAGACAAGAGGAAAGACAAAAAAAGACAAGTAAGACAGGAAACGTCAGCTAGAACGAGAGAGAGCAACAGAAAGATCCAAAGAAAACGACAGAGCGGCAGAGAGAGATGGGGGGGGGGAGTTTTGTGTTATGACACAAGCTTGACAGAACGCGCTAGATAAGGAGAGAGCGCGTTGCATAAATTCATGCGCGGATTACTATGCATTTATGGAGCAGGGAATAACATTTCATAATGGATACCGGCAGAAGACACCGGGGCATAAGGAAAGTCTGCGTGAATTACCTGAACGCCTGAACGCGTACGCGCGGTACGCGCCGTTATATTTTCCCCATGGCTCCTATGGTCGTGTAAAAGCACGAGCTTTGGCTTCCATCGCTATAAATTTTCAGAGGGGGGCACCTTGAGTGTGCCTGTCAAGCACCCCAGCATATACTGCAGGCCCCTCCGTATACCCCATGCTAATTTCACTGTCTATAAAGCCGCCATTTCCATAGATCAATCAATCTGCGAGAGAAATATGAATATGCCAAAGTAATGCACGCGGCCACAAGACAGGAATGGCAGTTACCGCCACTATATAGCCTCTCAACTGCATGCTTACTGCAAGTCTGACACCGTTGTGCACGGGAAATAGCACTATATGCCAAGGAGGAGAAGAGGTGGGGGGGGGGGAGGAGAAGAGGTGGGGGGGGGGAGAGAGAGAGAGAGAGAGAGAGAGAGAGAGAGAGAGAGAGAGAGAGAGAGAGAATAGAAAATGAGTAAAATAACTAACTAGACTCAAGTAACTAACTAAACAACCCACTTTACCCCCCCAATATGTCCATATTGTTGTTTTGGTTGTTTTGTGTGTGTGGGGCGCTCGTGCATTTGTGCCACATGATATTGCTATGCTGCTTTATTCAAGGCGGCATTGCAGAGATAGTACGCATTTCATCTAATTATTAGTCTTCCCAACAGGCGGAAATTACAGTCCTTATTTATTAGCTGCCTGGTGTGTAACACGCATGGCTGGCTTATTGGTAAGATTCAAGGTCGATTACTGATATGAAATGTCCACTTTGTCCAGGCGCATATACAGTACAGCACAAACGCAAACATGCATGCACACACACACACACACAGCCTGTAACGTGGATGGATAAATCCTATAATGCTATATACTGTTTGTGTGCCCGCACTGCAGTGTGCGTGCGTGCGTGCGTGCGTGCGTGTGAGTGAGTGAGTGAGTGAGAGGCAGAGTGAGAGTGAGAATGAGAGTGAGAAGTGCAAAATATGATACATAAAGCAGAAAGAAAAAAAAGAAAGAAAGACGAACAGGAGAGTCTGAGCATTGAGTAGCAGCAGCAGATGCAGCAGATAACGTTGCAGGTGTAATCTGTTGTGAGTTGATGATGCTCTATAATGCTGTGGTTCCCAAAGTGGGGTCCGGGGACCCCCAGGGGTCCTTGAGGCAGTTCCAGGGAGTCCCCAGCTAGACATAATGTAACTTAAGTTAAGTAACTAGTAAACTAAGTAATTGAAACACAATTTCACTGATCACAATCGTCCATCTCAGCATCAAACTCCCCCTCATCCTCTTCCAGCCAACAGCTCAAAGAAAGATTGGGGCAGAATTGGCCCACAAGACCCAAATCCTTCCTTCCATCTTCTGCCACCCCTGACCTTCATCATGGGCGTCGAACAGATTGGCTCAGCTGCTGGCTTGTAACGGGTCACTCTCTAGACTATAGTTCACCCACTGGATGTGGCAGATGAGTGCGTCCTGTCAGAGGGCCAAGCGAGCAAAAAAAACACTTGATTCCATCAAGGTGCAGGAGAGGCTGAGGTGAGGACTTTCAGAGAAATTCATAGTGCAAGGTCCAGCCACCATGGAAACCCCAAGACTTATTTCTGGGCAATGAGGGAAATAATTGACAGCCAGTTGTTCAACAGTGTTGTTTTTGTTGATTAATACTAGGACGGAAAATGTTCGTCGACTGCCTTTTTTCACTGAATGGAAACTAAATAAAAACTAAGCTATGATGACTAAAACTAAGACTAAATATATTGACAATTTCAACAACAAATAAAACTAGAATAAAATGTTAGGAAGGGACTAGTGGACAAGAGATCCAGTAGAACTAAAAGACAAGTCATTTTACACTTGGTTGCATGCTGAAAATAGCAGAATTACAAGCTCACAACGCGAGCTTGTAATCTCTCTTTGATGATGATTGAGATGGATGATACTGTCGTGTAATTTCATGAACCTAAAAGTAACTGTGTCATATCTCTCTTAAAGGACTTTTACAGTCTGTCAAGTAAAATGGTTTAGAGTGATCGCACACCAAAAGGTCTTTTCACTCAGGGGCTCCTGACTAAAAATCTCACATCTATTGTTCTAAAAAACCTTTGAGGCAGCTCAGAGGTGTGAATGAAAACAGATCCTATTGTCTGCCACAATAACCTGTGTTTTGCATAGTCCTGATAGCAGAGAGGAGTGGAGTTCTTACTCTGAGTTACTGGGTAATACTGTTTTAATTCACTTCTATTTCAGTTCTGTTATATTGTTCATTAGAGTGCCCAGTTTCATCTAAAGACCGGTTATGGTTTTAACTACAATTTGTCATTGTATCTTTAAAGTAGTCATCTGTTTTAGTGCAAGGTTAGAAGTTAATAATCTCAGGGTCTCTGCCAGAGAGGCCCGCCTCTGTAACTCTGTAAACATGAATAAGCGAGTAGCCCAGATTTCATTGGTCAAAAGAGTCAGGAAGTGCCTGGTTCATCTACTGAAGAGGAGGGACCTAGTTATGCTATTTAAGGACAGGGTTGCCAAGAAGAGAGGGTTCTCTTGGATCCGGCTCACTCATTTTTGGCCCGAGTGTACCGTGTGTTGTTATTCCAGTGGACCACAAAGAATTGTCTTTGTCTTTTGTCTTGATGTTTTGGACCGCTTTTGAATACAGAAATAAAGTTGCCGCTTTCAACCTTCGTCACATCGATATCCTTGCTTTCTATTTTTATCACCGCCGCACACGCCTGGAAAAGATACCGCAATACTGATAAGTGAAATTGTGTTTTGGAAGTTGTGTTTTGCACCTATAAAGAATGGTTTTATGAACATGTATAATGTCCGTCCATTTCCATTGGATTCCTGGTGATAAAAGTCGATGAAAAGTGGGTATATTTGTCATTGTACGTTGTTTGGTTTAATAGATATGGAAATTGGTGTTTTCTCTGCTCACGCGGAAATCGATTCAAAATGGTCACCAAATGAACCCCCATGCAACAACAAGACGTCTAAACTAGACACCGTAAAGGGTCAAGTTGGGCATGCACAATTCCACGTGCACATTTCACACCATCAGCAAGGAAGGAGAAGTCTCACAAAGGGTCCAAACGAGCTGTGCCCTTTCATCATATAAATCCCTGTCTTACTGTACGTCTCCTCTTACTGTGTGTATAATTAGCTGCTACTATCTGGTCTGTCATGGCTGCCTCCCTGTACTGTAAACCTGGGGGGGAGGGGGGCTGTTAGGAATTAAGATGGGAGCGGCAGGACTGCGTGGAACCGATAGAGAACCCCACCCACCCTCCCCCTCCAAGCGACGGAGAAAATCCCGGCACTTTGTAATTAGCCACTCGGCTTTCCTGTAGCTGCGGTTTAACTGGTTAAAATAAACGAGCTCTGAAAGTCTGACAGTAAGAGAAGGGTGGGCCGCCGACACTTTGGAGATGAAAAGGAATTGCTGATCTTCTTCTTCTTTTCTCCAACGTACCCCATTTCCTTTTCCTATAAACTGTAAAAACGTGGAGCTCTCATTTAACTCTGCAGTGTACAAATGGTTCAATTTGCACACTGTCAGATTTACTCACCTGTAACAATCCGATATTCTCTTTCTCCCTCCCCCTCCCCTTACCCCCCCCCCCCTCCACCCCCCCCCCTCCTCTCTCTCTCTCTCTCTCTCTCTCTCTCTGTCTCCTCCGCTGCAGTCTTCTCCTCTCTTCCACTCTTTCCTCACCTTACATGCCATTCTCTATATCTTCTAGTCCAGTGTTTCTCAGCATGTGGGCCCACTGGCCCCCAATTAATTGGCACAACAGTATGATTTGATTGATAGTATAAACTATTAATATAATGAAACATATAAAGATCACCTCACATGAATTCATGGCTATTCTATTTGCTCCAGGAAAAGAAGCAGCTATAGGTTGTATAAAGAGAGCAGATATGACTGTAGTTACTCTGTGCGTGCGTGCGTGCGTGCTGCAGTGTGCGTGTGTGTGTGCTTGTCTCACTCAGCAATTAAAGCTGCAGCTATACTATTTTGTTAAAATACGTTTTAAATAGCCCTATGCATTCTGCTACTGTAGTAATAATTTCACTATATATAGATTGGTTGTTTCAGTATCTCTCTGGGTACCAATTTTAGGCCTAATAAAAAAAAACTTTGGTTTCCGGTTGCCGACCGACTCTATTAAATATGCGCGACTCATATTATTTTATTGGCATTTGGTGAAAAAAAAAAAAAAAAAAAAAAGAAGCTCAGAATGCGACCGAGTAAGACCCAAAAGGTCTTTATTAAAATTAAAATTATCTTTGATGAGACCATTGGGACGCGCAAAGTCAAAATAAAGTTTTCTTTCGTCTAAAATATCACGTGCGCAAATGTTTTGGAATGAGTCATCGCGAGGAGACGCACAACACAACAGTGACAACATACAGCATGGACCTGTGCACGGTGTCTGTGACTGTCCACTGCCCGTGCAAAGCACCGCCACAGATCATACGATTGAGTACAAAAACATTTGAAGACATAATTAAGGAGGTGAAACCGTGCCGGTGTCGGTTTAAGTCCGCAGAAGGGAGACACGACCGAGCGGATAAATGGACTATCATCTCAGCCGACATACTCTCCCCCCCCACCCTGGAGCCTCTAGGCGCCCAGGCTGGGTGCGTGCTGGGCATGTTTGACTTTCGGTATCTATAGCCCTGATATGCGAGGAGGAGGAAACCCATTCGGCTCATGCTTCTACCCCGTCAGAACGTTAGCTAACGTTAGCTTAGCCCCATATATGTGCTCGGAGCTACAGAATGAGCGTAGGGAGAGGAGAGGGCACATATGGGGCTAACGTTAGCTATGTTTTTGTCTTTTAATAACTAGCACTATAGCTATGTTGATGCCAGCAACACGTTCTAACTTTTTATGTCAAAACATGAGCTGGAAAGCAGAGGTTGTTTTACGTTAGGTGGGTTGTTGCTGACACCACCGTTACCTAAAACTGGATGGCCAATAAATGAAGTACACGTGATTTCACAATGTTTACAAGCATGAAAGATTCATGCCACCCCAAAACACAGGCGCAACTAAATAAAATAGGGGGCTTGCAAATGTAGTCTTAGACCTGCCATGATTCCACAGTTCAAATGAACTGAGTTGCAGGCAGGAGGAGGGGCAGCAGTTTGACGTGACTGTGCATTTCATTACTGTCAGAGCCTTCTAGTTACTGTAAGACAGTACAATTTACAATTTAGGCATTTATCAGACGCTCTTAATCCAGAGCGATTTACATTAAGCAAGAACAAAAAGCATGGGAATACATCACATAAAAATAATTTATCATGAAACATGCGTATTAAGTATTCAACCAGTGTGTGGACATTCTATTCAAAGTTTTCAAATGTTTAGCTGTAGGCATGTAGACGTAGTGTTATGTGTACTTGAACCATTCATTATTTAAAATATGGTATTTCAGGCAAATATTGAAGTTATTAAAAAAGAAGCCTATCCATCATTGCCGTAGGAAAAAAAAAAGTTTAAAAAAAATCCTCTCTACCCATCCTTCCCACGAAAAAAAAAAAAAAAAAAAAAAATTCCTTGCTACCCAACTTTCCCACGAAAAATAAAATAAAAAAATAAAATAAAATAAATTCCCTACCTACTCAGCCCAAAAATGACAGCCAATCGGAAACCAAAGTTTTTTTTTTTTAGGCCTTATCCAATCATAATTGGAAGCGAAAAAATGAGCGGATAAATTAGCAGATATAAGTGGAACTGAAACATTATAACAATGAAGCTGATGAATAATTATCTCTCTCTACGTTGGGACTTTCACTTCTAGTGATTTTTGACTAGTTGACTAGGTCTAGTTGCCTAGTTTACTAGTCGACTAGTTGTTTAATCCATTTAGGCCTGACCTCGAAAACAAACAAAAAAATCTAAATCCTCCAGTTTTCTTTATTTTCACGATTTTTCAAAAATAGCAGACCTACAAGCTTTTAGCACGCCACTCGGTGGCGAGCTATGAGCTTGTAGATCTGCAATTTTTCAATAGCTAAATTATAACGATGTTTAAAACACCAAAAGGGGTTCCTGCCCAAAATGGTTTAATATTAATAATAATAATAGTTGTACATTTAAAAACTGTGTACATTGTTGACTATAACTATAATCTAGCTGATCATCAACTAGTCAACTAGTACCAACAAGGTAAACTAGTGGATTTACTAGTGCTCTCCAGGCAAGTGCTTTCCTCACTTGGCCCTTTTCTGTGGATCCCATAATCCAATCCCGATTTGGGAATAAACAAACAAACAAACTAACTAACTAATAATACAAATCAGAAAGCAATGTTTTTGGTTCAGATATGCATGCTTTACTGTATGTTTATACTTATATTTATGTTTGCTGCACTGTGGTGCAAAACTGGCAGGCTGCTTGGCATGCCACTGCCCTGGGCGTGCTTGCTAGTTGCGTGTGTGTGTGCCACCAGGCACAGGTGATATCGTTCATTCACAGATGTACTCTGACATTTCCCTTCAGCTCAACGCCAAGAGCAACATAAACGTACGGACGGACGCACATGTCACAGTGAACCAGAGTCACAGGGGAAGGCGATCATTTAACAAGCACAATCTACTCATTCGGAGACACGCTATAGCACACCCTATAGGGGGGCCCTGGAGGCAGCCCTCCCCAAACACCTTTCTAGTGAGAGCAACTTAAACAGTAAAAAACGTAACTCTTATTACAATTAAAGGATAAGTTAGTGAGTACTGAGTACATTGAATTTTCACCTCCGACACATTTTAAAACACTGGTTCGCAACTGGGGTCCAGCAGGGACCGTCAGGGTTCCAAATGGATCCCTCACGGGTCTGTAAGGCTCAGTACGTTATCTCTGGGACCCTAATCCCAGAGATTAAAAAAATCCACAATGTTCATTTCAAGGCAGGCCCATATATACTCTTTCAGAGCGAATGTTTCAGAAACTGGAAACAACATATTTTCAGATGCGGGTCCGCGGCCAAATACAGTAAATTCTTGGGGTCCTTGACATAAAAAGGTTTGAGCACCAGCACCACTGACATAGTAACTGATTTAGAAGCAATATCTTTTTAAATCTAACAGAACAATACATTTCCAGGTGGCTGGCCAATCTTCAGCCAATCAGGAGTAGGCTTAAGTACACATTTTGTCAGCTTCAATTGGTCCTGCTCATTTCTTTGTGTCAGATGTCACCTCCAATTGCACTTGTTTAATCTGTATCCTCTGATTCCTCTCACTCCTAAAATTGGCACCCACGGGGGCACGGTGGCACAGTTGGTAGTGCTGTCGACACAGCTAGAAGGTCCTGGGTTCGATTCCCGCTCGGGACGCTGTGGGTGCTGGCGGCGTGTTTCCTTCTCCGCGTCATCAGTGCCCATACCCGAAGGCGGGGTTGGCGAAAGGAACTAGTTGGAATAACGTGTTCCTTCCACGCGCTATGTCCAACCAGGGAAACTCCCCCCTGTCAGGTGTAAAGTAGCAACTTGGACACTCAGGCATGAAGGAAGCATGAGTTCAAGTCCGTTGCTCTCCCCTTGTCCCCCATATATGGGGACTAGGTTGGTGGAGGGTGTGTAGAGCCCAGGATCACATTAGGTGATTGACACAGGGGTGAAAAATGGTTTACAAAATGGTGGGATAAAAAATATATAAAAAAAAAAGAATTGGCACCCTGAGCTGAAAATGCATTTTATGTTTAAGACTGTTTTACACGCGTAACCCGCATTTTAATCAACCCCCCTTCACTGCCGAGATTGTTGTATTATACCTTTAGAGCATACGCTGAATTATTTGGGCTTTTAATCCGTGAAAATCGAGCGAAAAAAGCTTCCTCTGTTTGTTATGAACGACCGCACCACCCGCCATCTTGGTACACCCGGAAGACGCAGCACAGGAGCCTCCTCCATGAGGCGTTGAACCCCATTCGTTTGCATTGGCCTCAATTTCCCAGAAGCCCTAGCAGCCCACAGCATGTGACGATTTCCGGTTTCGTCATCAAAACGAATGCATCTAGTCTCTATCTCTGCGACGAAGACGGAGTTTCTTTTTATTTATTACATTACGGCGGATTAAACACATAAAACAAAAGGCGGGTCTGTCGTGTATGGCAGCGACAATAACCTGGAGTAATCCATTCCCGGCACGGAAACTGTTTTAATCAAGAACATCAAATCTGGAGGGACGGGGAGACCCCTGTTGCTGGA
This sequence comes from Protomyctophum parallelum, assembly GCF_964188405.1. Classification (NCBI taxonomy): domain Eukaryota; kingdom Metazoa; phylum Chordata; class Actinopteri; order Myctophiformes; family Myctophidae; genus Protomyctophum; species Protomyctophum parallelum. The sequence continues at coordinate 3,040,817 of NC_139714.1, forward strand.
TTATGAGTAGCAATGAGTAATGGAGCTATTTAACACTTTAAGAAGAAAATAATAATCTATCTATAAATGCACCAAGTCTATTTGTGTACAGTAGGCTACGTACGTGTGTACGTCTGTAATCCACGTAATGCGAGAAGCGTTCACCCCACCGACTTCAAATTCGACACAGGCGTACCACACCACCACAGGGAGTGCAGTGCCCGTTGTCGAGTCCGTCAGATAGATGGTTGTCCAGAACCAGCACAAAAGCCTCTGCCCCAGGCTCTGGACCTGATCACCCCATATCTCCATATATGGAGCTGGCCTTTTCTGACATCACAATTCACAACACTTCATATTTGGGCATGGTCCGACTGTGCTCCACAGCCAGGCACCGGTCTAGTAATAAATACATACAATTTATATATCGTTTCCCTATACATTTAACTATGGGAGCTGAAAATGGCCGTTGATATTTAACCAATGTTTTTATAACATTTAAGAAAGAGATCTTTAAAAAAAGAATGCTCCTTGCAGTACGACCGACGGGCGGCTTCGGCTTCCAGATGGTGCACAGTTTTTCCAGATGATGTCCTGACCCCGGAGTTAATGACATAACAAGTGCAAACAGGGAGCGTTTGGTTTGTGTGTTCTGCATTGATATAGCAGGCCTTGTTGTGATGCGGTGCGCTTCACCGTGTATATGCATAGAACAATGTCAATATTTCTATAAACTAACCAACTTGTAGCGTTGAGCTGTTAAAACAGCTCAGGTTCAATGCAATTATTTCCTTCGAGATTTGATTAGGCCCACGTTTGCCAGGTGTGCCCATTGCGTTCGCAAATGCAGAGCCGGGGGGTCGGATTTCCCCGGGTCCATTTTGCTTCAATTTATTCACAATCAAGAGTTACATTCGGGGGAAACATAATAGTGCGCGAAAACAGATGTTTGCATTACATTTTTATCTTTGCATTACTGATTATGCCCCTGGATTATCCCTGACATGAGGCCCCAATTGCCGAAATGCGAGGGATTATGTTTGCACTCTGTGTGTGTCTGTCTGCCTGTCCGTCTGTCAATCAGTGTGTCTGTGAACAGCTAATCCCGGAACCTTTTGCACAAAAAGCCACAAATCTTGAATGCAGTTTATATGTGCATAACCCTAAAGAAATGAAAAATAAATCATGTGGGGACTCCCCTGGGCGTTCTGACACAGGTTGAGAACCACTGCCTGGTGATTCACCCATCCAGCAAGTCCTCATAAAATGTCAACAGGTAGTGAGTGACCCACTGGATTATTTATTGTGGCATAGTTCATTTGTCGTGCTGTGTTTGCTGTCGGCTTACAATAAAACAAACCTGAATATTTTCATAGAGATGATAAAATAGCAGGGGTAATTTATTCTCTGTGTACAATTCTGCGCTTAGAGATTAGAGCATTGTTTACCAAATGGTGTGCCACCAAGGCACACTGGGTGCCACTAACAGTGTTGCCAGATTGTGCGAGAGAAATCAGCAACCAGGTCTATGAAAACTCAGACTAAGATAGGGGAGGATCCAAACTGACTTCCTGTTTCTACACAAAAAAAAAGCAGGTGGTGCCCCCGAATGTACTTTTTTTCCTACCGAATGGGTTGCCAGATTGATACCGTATACAACATGATTAGTGCGCCCTGGGCACAACAAGTTATAAAAGCACTGGACTAGAGGATTTAGCGCTGTGACAGAACGAAGCTGTTGATGTCAGGACTGATACCGTGACGATGATGACAACAGTGATGATGGACGAGCCAGGCATATGACAGGGACATGATGCATGGCAAAGACACGAGATGGAGGACAAAGAGTGACGCACTTACAGTACAAACAGAGCAATGTACGTATGCGTGTGTGCGTGCGTGTGAGAGCATGTGTGTGCATGCGCAACACATCTTAATGAAGTCCCCGCAGACATCCTGCTGTCTGGTATGTTCTCGCCTGTTTAACCCCGGTGACCTCAACAACCCAAGCTAATCCGCCTTAAATTATGCATAACCTTTTACTTGGCAGAGCTGCCCATAAATCTGCTTATTCCCTGTTCTCACACACACACACACACACACGCACACGCAAAGCTGCGCTAAACAAATTCCAATTTAGCCAAATAGCAGTACAGTGTGGATGATAACTCAACTCAACTACAGGCCTCTATATGCAGCTAAGGCTATAATTGTCGCCATTGAGTTTACCAAGGGCTTATATTATGTGCGTTCGTGCGTGACTCTGTCAAGTGCCTTTATTTTTAAAGGATTTTAATGGAGGTAAAGGTAACCATGCATGCAACGCACTCCAGTACTACTCCAGTACAAATTTGACTGAGCAACTATCACTTGTAGTTGGGTAATATCAAAGCAGGAGTACTTTGACTGAGGTACTGAGGACAATGCTTTTTCCACCTCTCCTGCCATGGACAGGGCATTGCGGTTGCTACATTTTCATATCTGAAAAATATAAATAAATTAAAGTCTCTCCCGTGTCATTTCCATGTACACACATTCCCATGATGCAGTTTAGTTAATTGTTTGTTTTGCCACTGGCCACACAACCCATGACAAAACACACCAAAGAAATAAAGCTGATTGCCCTGCATCCTTTTAGAATGTTCATGCATTTATTCATGCGTTCATTAATTAATTAATTCATTCATTAATTCCAGGGAAATTGTCCGGCTGAGAAAGATTAGTTAACTTGTGAACGCGTTAAGGGACAACACTGAGTACTTCTTCCTTCACTGCTCTCTTTGTTAGCGAACTGAACTTGGGGAGGGTGGAACACCACGATCCGGAAGGTGAACAAATGATTGAAACAAATCATTTTTTTGTGAACAGGAACGGAATTTCTCGAGTCACTGAAACACTGTGCCTTCTTCTAGTATTCAATTAGACCTTCACAGGTTCTGGAGATGTCAGGTATAGGTTTTTGGGTTAGCTGTACCCATAGTAGAAAAGAACCATTAGAGACCTTTTTTCCCCCATACACAGGAGCTCATTTGGAAAGAAGAAGCGGTTTCATTGAGAGGAGAGCCATGGAACCAGCTGTGCTTCCTCTGTCACCGCCACTCTTCTGATGATAGAGCGGGTAAGCAAGAGAGAGAGAGAGAGAGAGAGAGAGAGAGAGAGTGTCTCGGCATGGAGAAAGGCACACCAGACCGTGTGCACCCACTGCACACAAGATGAGGTGGAAAACCAAGCTTGCACTTTCTACTGAACCAAGACATCACCAAACACCAATGTTGATTCCGTTGACTAAAACCATGACAAAACAAAAATATTACGTTACGGAGGATCATTGAAGAGGAATTACAGCAGTGCTATATGCTTCAGTGATTTCCGGAAGGCCTTCGACTCAATCCATAGAGGAATGATGTTGAGAATGCTCAAGGCCTACGATGTTCCTCTGAACCTAGAAGTCCGACACCAAGAACTCCCGGCCAAAATGCTTGTACTGTGGGAACCAACACACGGGCATTAATCGAGAGGACGTCCCACACCTACCTACAGTATGTGGACGTACTAAAGAAAGATTTTTGTGCAGAAAGCATAAATGAGCTGGCCAGATGTATGGAGAACCGAGAAGACTGGAGGCGCCGATGGAGGGCTAGTCTGAGGACCATGTAGAGAGATGCGTTCAGGTGCTCTGAAGTCTAGCCTATATGGCTGATTTATTCTCCAATCTACACAAGCTCCCGCTGTGAGCTTGACACAGCGGGAGCTTGACACCTGCACACCAACTGAGTATAAATCACCAGAAGAGAACATAGAGGTGGAAGTGATTTGCCGCCCCCCCACCTCGGCGGTCTTGCCCCAGTTAGGATGCTCAGGTGACTGATAACGCCCAGCTGAAGCAGTCCAGTAGCAGCCTTTATCCAGACAATAAATGAGCCTGGACTGTGGTCGCATCGCACAGGAACATTAGTTATGTATTTAGAGTAGAGCTTGGCTGAGCTCGGTACCCGCTCCTCTCCTCTCCTCTCCTTCCCCTCTCTGCATATTGCCAGAGAGGCAACGTGCGTGCGTGAAAATACTAATAATGTACAGTACATATACTCAAAATATGTACTTACAGTAACATATATAGTAACAGTACTCAAGTAAATGTATATTGATACTGCCCAGGCATTGCAATCAATCTCCTCTCCTCTCCATCCCCCCCAGGCACTGCTGGAAATGTTGCTGACTTATACAGATCAAAATCTGGCCAAATCAGATGAAAATAAATAAATAATCAATGAATAACGTATACCTCTCACCCCCACTCCCGCTTCCCAAGGGTGCCCTCCCATGCCTCTTGACCCGCAGCGCGGCATCGATGGGAATCAGCGCCTGCAGCGGTCACGGCGTTAGCTAGCTGGTCGAACGGATTAATGCATGATGAAAAGAAATATACTGTATAAGCTCACAAAGTGTGACAACACATGTATGGGCTTGTAGTTCGGGCACGCGGGAAAGTACAAATCATGCTTGGACGTGGGATGTGAGTTGGGACGTCCAACGTCTCAGCGTTAGTGTGAATCCTTTTACGGATGCACAATTCATTGCATGAGTTTCCATTTCTACACTTCTTACAGTCACGTAAAAAGGTCCATTTGGACCATAATGGTTCCAGGTTCAACACATAGTGACTTGACTTGACTTAGCCTCGGAAACCCAGACGTTTTATTTCCAGAATTGAATTGAATTGAATTGAATTTAATTGAAGCGATGAAGTGCATGCAGGGCAGGCTTTTACCTTGCAGAGAAGTAACGCAGACGGTGATGAACGGTATATATAGACATGGGAACAGAGTGATGAGGAGATATCATTGTCATTATTTCATAATTATCCATAATGTGATGATAAGCGATAACCGCTCTAATCACTATACCGTATGCTTTTCACACAGCAGTGGGTGTCTTATAATTACACATTGCAATTAAATGGATCTGTCTCTCTGTGCGTGCGTGTATATCAAGCTTTTTTGGGGTGCAGGGCAATTAAGTATGAATTTAGCTTTGTGACGCACGCTTGAACTGTAGCATTATTGTGTGGGTGTCTCTTTATGAGTTCACATTAAAACAAATCAGGCATTCAAAATGAGTGCACGGGTTGCCTTCATTGCTGTGACTCAATTGCCGTCTGCATTTACTGCAGGAGTACAGAATAGGCTATAGCAGGGGTTCTCAACCCGTGGGACGCGACCCCTCGGGGGGTCGCCAAATTATTTTGGGGGTCCCCAAATTATATATATAAAATAAAAAATGTATATATGTTTCTCATCGGCCCAAACTATAGTGGAAATAGCAGATCTACAAGTTCACAACATATCGCTTCGTGCAGTGTTGTGAGCTTGTAGATTAACTTTTAGATCTGCTATTTTCACTATATTTATTCTTATTCTTTTTATTTTTATTTATATGGAAATATAAGATTTTCTTTCTTTCTTACCATGTGACAGCAAGCGTTCGGTTACACACACACACACACACACACACACACACACACACACACACACACACACACACACACACACACACACACGACAAGGGCCACATAACACTGTTGCCAGATGTAAGCAGCCAGGTCTACGAAAACAACCCCAAAACAACTTACTCTACAGGCTATTTACAAACACCTAAAAACACTTTGACATCCTTACACACACGTGTTGTTATTTCATGTTTTGTGTTTTATTTTGAAAATATGTGAATTCATTGTTTTCTTGTGGAAAGTAGTATCCCTTTAAGAAATACAGGAAGTTGGGTTTCAGTTTGTCATCTGACACAGGTCATGTGACGTCTTTCAGGAAGTGCACTAGTTTCCATTGCAAACAATTCATGCTATATGAGCACAGCAAGGCTCCTGTTTCTGTAAGGCTCCTGTTTCTGTATCTGCTAACGATCTGCTCAAATGTTCTCCCAGTCTCCCATCGTTGGTATGTACTATAATCTTTTCATCTGGTATATGATTGCAGTTCATAATTCTTTGTATGGAAGAGGACCTGGCTGTCTAATTCTACTCACCTGTCTAATCTTACCTGTCCTTCTCTGGTTGAATTACACAATAATGTATTTCCAAAGTTACACCTGACTTGCCTCTGTTACATAAACTATAGTACAGTACACATAGTATTTGCCCTCGTGTGCGTGTGTCTATGATGTGTGGCCATCCGCTACTACAATATATGTGCAGAGCAGAATAATGGTTTTAAAAACACAGCTGAAACATGAAGTGGAGGCTGTCAAGTCCTGCAATTTCCTTCTTCCCATTGCCGCCGCAGCGCAACTAGTTGAGCCGCATCACTCCCCACTGTGAAGTGGATTGCGGATGTCCATATATTGCTGTGGGGGGTTTTTAACGTGGCATTTCCTGGGATCAGTGAGGATCAATAATAACAGTTTATATGGAAACAATGGCACCCCGGGGCCGTGTCGAGGCACTGTGAGTGCACCCTCGCCACTCTGATGCTCCGTATCCACATTGATCGTTGGGGGTCATGGAGCCGGAGAGAGAGACAGAGAGAGATTGAGATTGAGATTGAGAGAGGGCCCTATCTTGCGCCACCCTTACCGTTTATCCCTAAACTAATTAGCCATTTTTTACTATTTTGAGAAACCTTTAAAATAGTTAAACTAGCCGATCTACATTGACACGTGAGCTTGTAGATCGGCTATTTGAACTTGAACTGAAAAAAGGGGGGGGGGGGGGGTTGTGATATGAGGCTCGGGTCAGTGTACTTCATTTAAAGTGTACAGGGAGGGTATGTGCTTGCGTGCGTGCATGTGCAGTAAAGGGTGGCCGCTCTGTCTGTACACAGAAAAGTGGGTGGGTGGGGGGGGGGGGGGGGGGGGGGGGGGAGGGGCGGGGGGTGGTGTGTGTGTGTGGGGGGGACCCCCATTGTTGCCACGGCGTCCAGATTGTAAACAACTAGATCGATAACTCATTTGTCATTTTGGTCTGGAAGGAAAGTAGTTTTCTTTTCTTTTTTCTCTTCTTTTTTATGGTGGGGATGATCCCGCCATTGTTTTGTTGCACCGACGATCAATCTCCACTTCAATCAATCCCCCCTCCTCGTCTCTCTCCCCCCCCCCCCCCCAATCCACACTACACACACACACACACACACACACACACACACACACACATGCAGGTGAAATAATCTCTTTACTTGTGCATGCGTACTTATTAAGTCGATAGAGGGTATGCGCGTGACATCATCATCATACCAGGAAGTTAATGCGGGAATGCCTACTGAGTGGCAAAAACTTCTTTCTGGCCTTGACAGCACATGCATCCAAACAGAAAAGTCCTATTTCATTGCATGAAATGACTTTTAACATAAGCATACCCTCTATTCTATTCATTTGTATTTACCTTGCTAACGTCTGTAATTTAGTTCATGAATCCATCGCCAGCCACTGTCACCCAAATGTTCTCTTTGGACGGCTTAAGTTCAGAACATCTGACTGTATGCCTAGACCTACAGTACTTAATAGTCTCATCACACTATAGACAAATTGATATGCATCCAGCCAGGGTCATTCCTATTCCTATCATGCTAATTCACGCTGTTGTTGACACGCAGCTTTTGTAAGCATCGATATGAGGTGTGAATGGTTGTTTTGGATCGATGCGGGAGGTAGGCGCACTTATGTATGCATTTGCATGTCTAGTCTATGCATAGCTCAAACAGCTAGTGGAGTGGCGTTCCACTTGCAGCCAGGGCTGTACACGCACGCACACACGCGCAGACAGTGCTGAATACCTGCCTGCCCTCCTCTTCCGCGGCGGTGTGCTCTGGCTCTCTCGCTAACATAAACAAGACCAGAAAAGAATTGCCCGAGCGCGAAGTGCCTCACATGTGAACTTCACATTACAATAGAAAATAAGTTAATGAGCATGCATGCACCATCTCTCTCTCTCTCTCTCTCTCTCTCTCTCTCATCTCGTGCACACACTCAGACGCTCAGTGGTCAAGAGCACCCAGGGCATTGGGATCAATAGCTGACACGTTGGCACGAACGTGCACACACACACACACACACACACACACACACACACACACACACACACACACACACAGCACATAGGCTATATAGCTTGGTCATTTGGACTCCCAACAGGGTGGGAGGTGCAGTCCCGCCCCCTCATCAACTGGACTAATTACTGCCAGCATTAATATTAATGAGCTCATTTGCTTGGTGACAGCATGGCCGTTTGCCGCGCGGCAGACGAGGAGAATGTAATGACGGGAGAAAGGTCGTTCTGTGTGGAATAAGGCTAAAAGTTTGCACGCACGCGACACACACAAGCGGGCACGCAAGCGGGCACACATGTACTCCAGGAGTGGAGATAAAAGCATGTGAGAAATACCCCCCTATAGTCTAACTGTTTTTGAGTGGTGCAATCATAGGGTGCAGCCACTCAGGGCTTAAAGTTCTCAGTCCTGGGGACTGATTTCAGTCCTGAGGATCTCATAGGGGTCATTTAATGAGCTCCGTGCAGATTTGCAAAAACACATTTTCAGTCTTGGGATTGTTTTTGGCTTTAAGCCCTGAGCCACTCAAATGCCCAGCTTTGTCCGTCCCTGTGTCTTGATGTCTTGGTGTCCCTATGTATGTTTAGGCTACCAACAGGGGGTACTGTTGCACCACTCACCTCTGTGATCACGTGGTTTCCTGTCGGTTTCAATGACAGTCAAACGGTGACTCATAGCTTGGCGAAGAGTGCCATCTATAGTGAAACCACTGGAAACATCACGACGAGATATCTCGTCATTGGCAGGCAAATTACAATAATATCAGCAACGGTGGAAAATAAATGCTAAAACTTTTCAGTCAGGAATGCTGACTGAATACAATATTGGCATCAAAATGTACTTAAAGTACCGCAAGTAAAAGTACTCATTGCACAATGTCCTGTTTCAAGTTTTCAAATGTAAGCATACAAATCTTTTGAAAATAGCAGATCTACAATCTTACAATGTGTATTATTCACACCTTCCAGTCTGCTGGATAATGTGCACAATTATTTGCTAAGTATTGACATCAGGGCTGGTTCTAGCCTGCCCCGTCTAGAGTGGGCAGTATATGGGGTCGTCAAACCCCTGTAAACCCCCAAAATGCATAGAAAAAATATATTTTGTGATATTTTTTTATATTGGCTAAAAACAAATATTCCCCATAACTTTTGATTGGGGTGGGCAGGAGGATCGACACACGTTTAGGTCATTTAGGACATCCTCCTTTTAGCTGCAGCACAGCACTTTCAATGAGACACATGAGACCCACATTTGTACAGTGTTCATATCCGATTTCAACTTTTTTAAGCCATTCATTTAGCTGCGATGCAGACCTGTGTGCCTGCGTGTGTGCGTGCCGTGCATGCGTCCGTGCGAGGACCTCAGCATTCATGGTTAACCGAGGACAAACGCATCAGGGGGCTTCTCCTCACGCTCACGGAAACGGTTCCTGTTCGGTGTTCGGAGTGCGCTTCGAAAGAGGGATTAATGCATGGAAGCGCGGGACGCATTGCGTGGTGCAGCGCCGGCGGCATGCAAAGCATGGCTATAAGGCCCACAGACGGAACGTTTTAACCAGACAAAAAGAGTGTGGGGGGTGTGTTCCTGTGGGAGACTCGTCGGCTCCTCTCAGGAGGGAGGACAAAGTCAACACGAGGAGGTACTGCCGCTAAGCCTTCTGGGAGCAAGCCACCAGAGACGGGGGGTTTTGTGCTGAGCAGGGGGGGCAACTTGAACGAGAGAGAACTGTGCGTGTGTGTGTGCGTATGCGTGTGCGTGCATGCCAAAACAAACAAATAACCAGTATGCCAAATTCCACTTTAATCAGCTGTCAGGTATACTGAGTGAAGTGTTTGACTCCATGGTGGGTGCTTCTGATGTAACAGAAGAACCTGCATGGTGAGTGTGTGTGTGTGGGGGGGGGGGGGGGCTTTACTGTTCTGTGTGCATGTTGTTCAATCCGTTGCCATGGCGATCTGGGGAAGAAGCAATTGGCTGAGGATCTGTTTCTGTTAAGTTGCTAATTCAAAGGGAAGCACGCGCATGTGTGTGTGCGGGTGTGTACGTACGTGGAAAATGGCATGCGTGGGTCTTCAGTTACTCCCGTTCCTAGCCTACTCTATATCGCCGACAATTATTTTTCTTCCTCGACAGCCAAAAGTCCTTTGACAAAGTGCGTTAGTGCGTTTACGGGTGCGAGGTTCTCTAATTTGTCTCCTTATCCGTTGTGTGTTGTCTGTGACTGTGAGAACGTGTTTGCAGGTGTTCACACACACACACACACACACACACACACACACATGAGCACACTCACACACATGCACACGTCGTGCATCACGCTTCAGCCCTCGTTTGGCGGCGCTCTCTATGTCCGCCCCCAAACACCTGCATGTACGTGTCGGCATGGCTGTGGCCTAGAACAGTGGCTCCCAAAGTGGGGTCCGGGGACCCCTAGTTGTCCTTGAGTGAGTTACAGGGGGTCCCCAGCTAAATGATAGTTAGGAAACAAATGGACCCTTATGGGTCTGACTGTAACTCTGAGAGTGTACGATTCGTACACTCTCAGAGTTTGATTTTACTTCATACATTGGGGTCCCAGAGACATAAATGCCATTAAATAGGGGCCCATAGCCTAATTCAAGTCAAACTGCGGGCCCTTGAAATGAAAATGGTTGAAAATCAGTGCTAGAGCCGTAAAACTAATCTTCTCTTATGGGGGTCCTTGGCATATGTGGTCAAAAGGGGGGTCCGCGGGCTAATTGAGTATAATTCTGCTGGGTGTCCTTGACATGAAAAAGTTTTGGAGCATTTAGGAGAGGATTTGAAAGGACTGATATTAATCTGCTTTCTAATTACATGGGGCTCTGTGAGTCTGTTATTTGTGAGTCTGTGTTGTGCGTTCATTGTGTTGCAATGGTGTGGTACGCGGACGTGGAGAAAAGTATCTGTGTTCCATTTGATCCAATTCAACTTTTACTTGGCATCATTGCCCACTGTGCGAAGCACAAAGAAAACTGAGACCAACGCATATAAAACCGCTGTCATGACATAGCCGGAGTCAAAAGTGTATTGTTTTCCCTCCATGGCCTGCTTTCACAATTCAACCGTATTTTAACACCGTAGAGCTACTGTGGGGGTGAGGGGTGGGGTGGATGGCCTAGTTGTTATAGAGGCTATTGTAACACCATAAGGCAGTTTCATGGCCTCCCGTAAAGCCAACATTTGTGTATAAATAACCATTCCATCTCATAGAGGGAGACCGAACTCCCTTCTGACTTTGTTGAGTCATCCCGAGTCGAGGAAGAGCATCTGCAAAACAGCCGAAAGGCTTAACGCTTTGCATGGTGGGCAATCAGCTTGCTATACCTTCATAAAAAACAAAGCTGTACTGTACTGTACTGTACTGTACTGTACTGTACTGTACTGTACTGTACTGTACTGTACTGTACTGTACTGTACTGTACTGTACTGTACAAGCCCTCCTCCCTGGCCTCTGTTTGTGGTCAACAAACACTTTCTATAGAGCGTTGCAGTCCCGCCCCCTTTCATGACGACGCCAGGCCCAGGAAATAATTCCCAATGCATTTTCCCCATAGACATTTCAAAAAGTTTTTATTTAAATACCTTTTTAAGCGTCGTACGAAGCCAACTTGAGTGACAACAAACACAATATTTTGGACCAAACATATAATTACAAAGAAAGGGTTGTAACCTGCCGATTTTTTATTCTTTCTAATTATTTGTTCGGCCCAAAACATTGTCTTTATTGTCATGATTTGTCACGACAAGAGTTGGCTTTGTCCGCGGCGTAAAAGTCTTTAAATAAATACTTTTTGAAAAGTCTATGAGGAAATTGAACGGGGGATTCTGCAAAACCCCAGAGAAGGCATGGCCGGACGACGTGCACTTGGCGTGTCTTCAACAGCTCGGTTGGAGGGACGCGAGTCCGCGACCCATTTCGACAGCTGAGGCCCTTGAAGCACCACGTCCAGGTTAAGTGCTCAGGCCGAGAGTCACCTCCCCCGGGGACGTCAACCCCACTGCCATCGCTCTAGAATCGGGAGAGATTTGCGTGTGCCCGGCCAAGTGGCGCTCACTTGCCTCCGGCCGTGGGGGTACACACACACACACACACACACACACACACACACACACACACACACACACAGCACTCAGTGGCTTGATGCAATCCCAACCCCACCCCCCATCAAGCTGGATGTGACCATATCGTCCCTATAGCAGACGGGGGAAAAAAATGTTAACTTCTCAGAAAGTGGACAAAAAAGGTTATTTACTTCCCAGAAAGTGGACAATTTCTTTTATTTTCTTCCCAGAAAGTGGACAAAAAAGGTTATTTTCTACCATTTCCTGGAAAAGTCACATGCAGGTCTTCCACCCTGACAGACTTTTTATTTTCCAAAAAAGGGAGAGAAAACAAATGGAGGGAGAGCAGAGCATGTCAAAGACAGCATAAAGTAAGTCAAGATATCCGCATTACGCCTACATATACTATAGCAAAAGACCGGCAGATACAGCATAATTATGTAGCCTACATGATGTTAAGCTGTAAGGTACAAAAGACATATTGGTATAGTCCACTCCACATAAGTAGCAGCCTGGCCGATCAGTGTCGGTTCAAGGCACAAATCAGCATGGGGACATTTTCCAAAGGGAGTATACTTTATTTTTCCAACAACCTAACATAATATACTGTATGTTACTCGCCTATATACTATAAGCACAGTCATGCGTTGAAAAAGGCTACAAGTAGGCTACAATTATGCAGCAACACCACCAACCACAAACAAATGTTGAGGATGTCTTTTGCGTATTACCCTGCATTTCTATTAACTTTTAACATGACAGGGCGGGCGGGTGGGCGGCATCCGTTCATATTGTCAGATTACTCGGCCCAACTTCCGACTTCATTTCTCCGCATCGCGCAGGTGACTCGTCACACGCAGAGTATAAGCGATGCTGAACCCCCCCCGACACCACCACACGCCCCCACCCCCACCCCGACGCGCCACACTGATAGGAACACACTGACACACTCCGGAGGTAACTCAATCACATGGAATGAGATTGGTGGGGGGGGGGGGGGGGGGTAGAGAGAGAGAGAGAGAGAGAGAGAGAGAGACTCACCACATTAGTCTCCATATGATTTATTCTCCCCTCTAGGTGAAGGAGACGGCATTTGTATTCATTTGCCTTTTATTTTTATCCCACATTCATCTTGCCTTCACATGCCTGTCAGCCACGGCACTAATATTATTTTGGCCATGTGGTGTTCCCATAACCGCTCTTGTAAAAAAAAAAATGGTACCCCCTCCCCTTCCTCCCTGCAGCGTGACAGCGGAGGAGGATGCAGAGCAACAAAGTGACGAAGGTTATACGTATTATTACTTTTCTTCATTTGAATCCGTTCACTTTCTTTTCTTTTCTTCAACAAGGGGATTAGAGCTATAAGAGGATCCCAGGGTCGGGAAGGGCGAGGATAACAATGTATTGTCTTCGCACATTGTGCATGTAGCAGCCCCATATGTGAGTTCAGTCCTGATGAATACTGTATATGGCCAGTCAGTGTTGTTTTTGGCAGCGGATTTGAGTTTTAGTCATAGTCTTTTGAATCGTTTTAATTTAGTTTTAGTCACATTTTAGTCACCCAGAATGTTTTAGTGTTAGTCTAGTTTTAGCCGACTAAATATCATAAAATTTAGGCGACTAAATCTACAGTTGATTTAGTCGAGCAAAATGTATTTCGTATTTTGATGCTGTCGTCATGAGCTTGTAGATCGGCTATTTTCAGCATGCAACCAAGTGTAAAATCACTTATACTGGATCTCTTGTCCACTAGTCCCTTCCAAACATTGTTGTCTTTTTATTTGTTGACAAAATCATATATTTAGTCATAGTTTTAGTAACCATAGCTTAGTTTTCATTTAGTTTTCGTCAGTGAAAAAAGGTAGTCGACGAACATTTTTGGTCATAGTTTCAGTCAAAACAACAAAATAACACCAAACGGACCCCTGTGCTGTGTCCGTTTGGTGGGCCTCTGCCCCCTCCTAGCTGTGTCTGTGCTGTGTCAGTTTGTAGGTGCAGGGCCTCTGCCCCCTCCTAGCTGTGTCTGTGCTGTGTCAGTTTGTAGGTGCAGGGCCTCTGCCCCCTCCTAGCTGTGTCTGTGCTGTGTCTGTAGGTGCAGGGCCTCTGCCCCCTCCTAGCTGTGTCTGTGCTGTGTCAGTTTGTAGGTGCAGGGCCTCTGCCCCCTCCTAGCTGTGTCAGTTTGTAGGTGCAGGGCCTCTGCCCCCTCCTAGCTTGTCTGTGCTGTGTCCGTTTGTTTGCCACCAGTTCCAGGATTCAGCTTTTTTTAAAGGTCACTTAGAACAGTGGTTCCCAAAGTGGGGTCTGGGGACCCCCATGGGTCCTTGAGGGAGTTCCAGGGGGTCCCCAGCTAAATGATAGTTTGTAACCAGAATTACAGATGCATGACAACTAGAGATGGGGCAGTACTTAACACGACAGAAGCAAGCAGACACATTCATTATTAAGTTGTTGCGGGTGAAAACCATGTACGTCCATTAACTTTCAAACACATATTTTACAGAACATTGCAAAATAGTATAGCCTTTATTTTCAGTAATTTTGCGGGATACACTTGTACGGCGAAAGTAGGGCATTTAATTTACAGATTTTCCTTGTTTTTTTTACGTTGATTGAAATAATGGAGATACGTACAAGGTTTCTGCCCGACAGCGATGAAATGAAAGCAATGTACAGATTAAACTGCTAAACCATTGGATGCCAATGAAGGTAAATTTAAAAACAGAGAGAGAGAGAGAGAGAGAGAGAGAGACGGGAACACAACATTGACTACCTAATTATGCATTTTATCATTTCGGTCACAATAGAGTGCTTTGCTTTTGCTTTCGCCGGCCGGTGTACACACACGCTGTTCCCCCACGGCCTTTTTATGAGGGAGATAAAGAATAATCACAGAGACACCTCACATTTACACCCGGTGTTACCGCTGAACAAAGCCCCACTCGCACGTTGTGGTGCCGGGCTGAGGATAGCAGGAAAGACGAGCTCACAACTAGAGCAACTTACGGGTAAAAAAATATATATACTGTATGTGAAATTAAATCCAATTCTGATACATTTTCAAATCAGAAAACCAAACCCGGATGGACTGGCCATGACAATTTGGTCCGATTGCATTGCACATAGCTCAAAATTATTATTATTAATATTATTATTATTTATTAATTTTTTCGTTGCACGGCTGCAGTAATCTTACTCTAAACCATCTTAAAACATTGCACAAGTTAAACTTCATTGCATTTCTCGTTCACCAGTACAGCGCGTCGGACTGTTTCCAGCGAGTCCGGGGGTACTGGAGGCTCACCCGGCAATTTCAGGAAGGGGTTAGGACCGGTGGTGTGGTGGGAGAGAAATATAAGCCATCCTTATCGCCAATATTGTGTTTGTGAATGATCAGGCCATGATGACACAGGTTGCTAGAGAACTTCACCTTACTTAATAGCTTCACATATAGAATTTAGCAACAACAACAACAGGCATGGAATAGAACAACATAAGACTGACTAATCGATCCCCGAAATCCCAAGGATCATAACAAAAGGGTATTTTTGGGGAATCTGGGAGCCCGCCACCCGTGAATTAATTGCTCTACTCACAACACTGTGCGGATGCGCCAAGCACCCATGAATAGAGCAGTATTAAATTGTTTATGTCAAGGACCGCCACACGGGACCCCAGAAAATGTTGGTCGGCTATACCTTTTTTTTCTAAAAAACTAAATAGAAACAGAATAAAAACGATGCTACGCTGAATAAAACAGTGACTAATACACTGACAATTTCCGCAATGAATTAAGACTGGACTAAATTGTTATGGAGTGACTAGTGGAGAAGAGATCCAGTAGAACTAAGACAAGTCATTTTAAGTTTGGTTGTGCTTGGGTGTCATGATCCGAAAATAGCCGATCTACAAGTTCACAATGTGAGCCATGGCGCCATAGTCGATTAAATCAACTGCAGATGTAGTTAACCAAACTCTTGTCATTTAGTCAACTAAAACTAGACTAAAATGAAAACATTTCAGATGACAAAAATGTGACTAAAACTAATTGGCATTTTATTCAAAAGACTGTGACTAAAACTAAATCAAAATTTGCTGTGAAAATGAAAACTGGTTATACAGCATTGGGTTACACATGTACATTCCACAAATCTCTCTGTCTGTGCATCTCATTCGTGCCTCGGTTTGTTGCCAAATATGGAGCTAAAGCAGTGTGACATCACAGTTCCCAGTGGTGACGTATCTTGACGCCGCAATTTAAGGCTGCGTGTCGTCTTCTTTAGTGAAACTGATTATTTTGTTGACTGACTCACATCAATCGACTGATAACCAGTAGCCCGGACTTTGTTAACTTTGTTAGTTTAAGGAGAGACAACCAGAAGCTTACATTTAACAGGGACCATAAGACTGAATATAGAAGAGACCGAAGAGTGGTTGTGTGCAACCTGCTATAGTCACTTCTTACAGTATCTCTACAGTAAGAGGTGACAAAGAATGGAGGCTCAGGGACCGGAGAAAGATGGCTTGGAGGAGATTCTGGTGACAAAGAAGGAGACAGATGGCTTGGCGACGAAGAAGACATCACTGGTGCGGGGCGACGACATCCCGGCGAGACAGACCTGGTCCCACCAGCTGGACTTCATCATGTCGTGCATGGGCTTCGCCGTGGGCCTGGGCAACGTGTGGCGCTTCCCCTACCTATGCTACAAGAACGGCGGAGGGGTGTTCCTGATTCCCTACCTGCTGCTCGTGTTCCTGGCGGGCATTCCCATCTTCTTCCTGGAGATCTCTGTGGGTCAGTTCATGAAGGCGGGGGGCGTCAAGGTGTGGGACATCGCCCCTCTGTTCAACGGCCTGGGGTACGCCTCCATGGTGCTGACGTTGCTCTTCAACACCTACTACATCATCATCATAGCGTGGTCCTTTTACTACCTGATGGTGTCCCTGTCATCCACCTTCACCTGGTCCCCCCTGCCCTGGAGCACCTGCGGCAACGCGTGGAACACGGAGATGTGCGTGGAGGACGTCAACAGGGGAAAGTGCCTGTTGAACGGAACTCTGGGGAGCATCAGCGCGACGTGCGAGGACGCGCGGTCGCCCGTCACAGAGTTCTGGGAGAGGAAGGTGCTGAGCATCTCGGGCGGCTTGGAGCAGCCCGGCATGCTTAGCTGGGAGCTGACATTGTGTCTGCTGGCCGCGTGGGTCATCGTGTACTTCTGCGTGTGGAAAGGAGTCAAGTCCGTCGGCAAGGTCGCGTACTTCACGGCGATGTTCCCCTACGTGATTCTCGCCATCCTGCTGGTCAGAGGACTCACGCTCGACGGAGCTTACGCAGGCATCGTGTACTACCTGAACCCGGACTGGTCCAAACTGGGCGACGCGCGGATCTGGATCGACGCCGCGACTCAGATCTTCTTCTCCTACTCCATCGGAATGGGAGCCCTGAGTGTTTTGGGAGGCTACAACCGCTTCCACTACGACTGCTACAGAGACGCCTACATTCTCTCCCTGATAAACAGCGGGACCAGCTTCTTGGCCGGGTTCGTCGTTTTTGCCATACTGGGATTCATGGCCAATGAGCAGGGAGTGAGCATCTCCGAGGTGGCCGAGTCGGGCCCGGGGCTGGCGTTCATAGCGTACCCCAAAGCTGTGACCATGATGCCCGGAGCGCCCATCTGGGCCTCGCTGTTCTTCTTCATGCTGCTGCTGCTGGGCGTGGGCAGCCAGTTTGCGGCCGTGGAAGGGTTCATCGCTGCGACGCTGGATCTGCTTCCCAGGCGGTTCGACCATCGCTACCGGCGGGAGGTCCTCGCGGGACTGTACTCCTTGCTGTGCTTTGTCATTGGCCTCTCCATGATCACGGAGGGGGGTCTGTACGTGTTCCAGCTGTATGACTACTACGCCGTCACGGGAATCACGCTGCTCTGGCAGGCGTCGTGGCAATGCATTGTGGTGGCCTGGGTCTACGGCGCCGACCGCTTCATGGGCGATGTCGCTCACATGATCGGCTACAAGCCACGGCTGGCGTCGGGGATCAAATGTTGCTGGTCCTTCCTCAGCCCCGGCATCTGTGCAGGTGTCTTCATCTTCTACCTGGTAACCTACACGCCGATGACCTACAACAAGACGTACGTGTATCCGTGGTGGGCCGAGGTGATCGGATGGTGCCTGTCTCTGTCCTCGATTGTGTGCATGCCCGCCATCCTGCTGTGGAAGCTCTGCCGCACCGAGGGCACGCTCAAGCAGCGCTGGGCCCGCCTGATCGCTCCCGTGTGGGGTCCCCATCACCTGGAGAACATGTCCCCAGACACGGAGATGAAGTCCCGGGGGATCGAGGACAAGAGAGCATTGTCGGGGATAGATGACGAGAGTGTCGTTTAGGTCCGACTATTACAAGATCGTGCATGCGTGTGTCTGAAAGCAGGTATAGCTGCTATAGTATTGGAAGAGTAGCTGCCCTATACCGTACAAATGGGAAAGTGCCGTTCCCTTTATGAAAGAGTAAAAACAAAACAAAACAAAAAAACAACAAAAACAGAATAACACATTTTGAACACTACTACATTGCCGTGTGTAGACGATAGAGAGGATCGACCCAAAATGTATGTATTTATTTTTTGGAGGGGAAGCCCTGGGAAGCCTTTACTTAATGTGTAGCTACAGTGTAAGGATGAAAAAATAAATAATAATCACACTTGTGTGAAGTGAAGGTGGCTGCCACATGACGTCTCAATGTGTGTTTAACCGCTGTAAACAAACATTAAAAGTCCATAGACTTGGCTGCCACTCTGTTTGTTAAAAGTGCTCTAAACAAACATTAAGAGTCCATGGACTTGGTTGCCTTACGACGTAATTTCAAAAGCCAGATATTGGAGGGCGGAGCGCCTCTCAAACATCAAGTGAGGTGCCCTTGTTTGCTTTTGTACGTTATACGGGGGGGGGGGGGCATGCTTAAAGCAAACATAAAAAAAACATAGACTTGGCTGCCGCATGACATCACTGGGCAGCGTGCTTATCTTTGGGGGGACATGTTGATATTTGGGAGCAAGCTAAATGTGGGGGTGACAGGCAGCAAAACAGTCTAAATAAATAAATAAAAAGTTTCTCTCCACCACACCTCCACCTAAACGCTATGCGGGCAGAGGAGCCAATACGTTGACCTAATGCTGGGAGAGAGACAGCTTGCTCTTACTCATCCATCCATGTTCAACCACTTATCTGTAGTCTGGTCGCGGGAAAAAAATAATCTGCGCCTTGGTCTGCCCCGAGGTCTCCTCCCAGTAGGACATGCATCGAGGACCTCCCTAGGGAGACGCTCGAGAGGCATCCTAACCATGATGCCCGAACCACCAAAGCTGGCTCCTTTCCAGGCGAAGAAGCCTACTTCGAGTCTCTCTCGTGTGACTGAACTCACCCAATCTCTACCAGCCACCCGTCGAAGAAAACTAATTTGTTCCGCTTGTATTCGCGACCTTATTCTTTCGGTCATGACCCACACTTCATGACCATAGGTGAGGGTAGGAACGAAGATTGCTCGGTAGATGGAGAGCTTTGCCTTCTGGCTCAACTCTCTTTTCAACAGTGCAGTACAGCGACTGCAATACCGCCCTTGCTCTTAAGTAAGCTTGCTCTTACTGACTAAACATATGCACACATGCACTGAACACCCCTAGTTATTTTAGTTTGTATGCTTTGTTTTCTTCCTTTCTTTTTTTCCCCTTTTTTTGAGAGGCATGTCCAGCTTTTGGTCTGTGTAAACACAAGCATTGAAGCCAAAAGTGACGAAAGATTGGCCCGGAATGATGATTTGATTGGTTGAGCACGGAATGCGATGTATGATGATGTATGATGATACGAGCGCCCCTCACTTCACACGGGTGTGAGCCTGAGGTGTTTTTTTTTAACGAAAAACGAAATGCCTGCACATTTGTACAAAAGCAAAATCACTTCACATGCCTTTTGAACATGGAACGCCCTCGCCCCCAAGGACTCACCCCTGGGGATCCTCGGACCTGGAACCAATAGCGTAGGTGGCGCAGATTAAGGGAACACTGTTTATTAGGGCGACTCGAGCCCCCTGTAACTGAGAACACCCCACCCCCACCCATCCACCTACCCATGGCAACGAAAAAAAAATGGATCGAAGAATAACGTGGCTGAAAGCAATTAGTGGAATATGTTGAATGTAAGAGCTTTTCACGGCATTCTCATGTGCTTATCAAGCACTTCTGAAAACATAAAAGCAACTTCCAGTGGCCTCTTTCCTCTTCGACCCAGATTAATTACAAAATAAAAGGAGGAAAAAAAAAGACACACACACACAGAGCGAAGACGCACAATAATAGGGCATCAATAACCCATGACGTTATCAACAACTCGGAACCTGCGAACACCTGGGCCCACTTCATCATTGCAACACCTTCCAGATTTATGACGGCGGAGGTACAACCGGTTCTGGGCAGAAGGGCTACGTCGGTAATGCAGTTCTATTAACAGAGAGGGAGAGAGGGTAGGGGGATAGGTCAGCCAGAAACCTCGTATCTCCATTCATGTTTCTCTTTGCTCAAAGTGCCGCATGTGAGATGTTTTTGAAAAATGAAAGAGATGATATCCCCAAAATATGGACACCAAGTTGAAAGTGGTTACGACCTTCGGAGGGTTTAATAAGTATTTAACCAAATAAATATACTCTAACCTTTTTTTTCTTTTTTTTTTAGGGCTGGTATGTCAGGCTTTTATTTTTATTTTTTCCAACTTAAACTTTATTAATTTTTCAGGAACAAAAAAGTAATTTTTTAAATAACTACTGTACACTTCCCCCCCTTTTTTATAGTAAACTTTTTTTATTTACAAGCAACAACTACGATGACAGCCTGGCTAGCATCACGGCATCACACTATAGGCTATCATCCAAGGTATTCAATATTTAGTGTGAGAGTATGCATATATATATATATAGCATGATGACTGGTGCATACATGCACCCGGAGTAAGACCCGTACACTGTATGTATTTTGCCACTACTGTGCTACTAACTGCCATCTGGGAAAACATGCACACAAGCTACTACTGTATACTGAACACATACGGCTGATTGCAGTGATGGATTGCAGATTAAAGCATAGATCCTGGTCAAATATTGCTCACATGCAAGTGAAATTCGCTCTGTCAAATTTGTGCTTTAGTTAAAGTACTTCAAATTAGGGGGGCACGATTATGAAATTATGACCGATATCTGATCTCCGATTATTTGCAGGGTCATATCTGCCGATACAGATTCTGACCGATTCCGAGATTACACAGAGGACCACAATGGAAACAATCCTAGGCCCTGCCGCCCTATAGGGGCTTGGCCCAAAGCCTTCTAATAAATTAAATAATAAATCAATCAATTACAATTTACAATTTACAATTTAGGCATTTATCAGACGCTCTTAATCCAGAGCGATTTACAATAATCAAGAACAAAAGCATGGGAATACATCACAAAAGCATTTATCATAAAACATGCGTAAGCTAAGAAAGTAACAGTGGAATATCTATATTATGAGACTATACATATAAACTACTATGCTATACATATGTACTATGGCGTGCTATGACTATATACAATGCAATTATAGTGCCGTCTACATAACATGCTATAAGTCTATATCAGATGCTATCTAAGTCTACAGAAGTGCTATCTAAGGGGGTAGGGTAAGTGCTACGGGCCATGATGGAGTCTAAAAAGGTGGGTTTTCAGACTACGGCGGAAGATTGGGAGTGATGCTGCAGTTCTGACTGCAATGGGAAGTGCATTCCACAGTTTTGGAGCCAGAAGGGAGAAGAGTTTGGGACGTGTGGAGCGTTGTCCCGGCGTTTTTAGTGAGGGTACTTCCAGCTTCCCTGCGTTGGCTGATCTGAGTGCGCGGGAGGTCAATAAATAGCCTATACTCTTTTCCAAGTGTCTGTTTTCACAACTGAATGACTACTACTGTAAATGAGAGCGCATACATTAAATGTAGAACATTTTAAAGTTTAGTTTTACTTACATCATTTGATTTGGATTTTGTTCTAGACTAGAGTTACTAGACATTTTAGTAAACTCTCTTTTAGTAAACTCTTAAAAACATTTTTGCTGGTGAAAACCGATTAAATAATCTGTATTATTTTGAGACCGTTCCGATATGGCATTTCTATGGCCGATATGGCCTATTCTGATTTACTTAAAATGTATTATTGAATAATTCAAAATTACAAAGTACATTTAATTTATTTTATATCCATGCATTGCTGTCTTGAAATGTAGGTTTTCCAGACTTGTAAAGAGAATAGAATCAATAGTGAAAATAACATACCTACAAGCGTCACAATGCACTGTGAGCTTATAGACCAAATATGTTCATTATTATTTGAATCATTTGCATTATTTAATTACTTGAAATAGGTTGGTAAATTATATTCATATGCACTTATATAGCCTACTACTAAATACTACAAAAAAAAACTACTCGGTAAAGTACAGATATATGATGTACTGTATCTGCAAACATTCACGTTAAAATGTAGGAGATTAATTCATTCTTTGTCCGGTAAAATACAATCCTGTCGGCCAAAATGGCCGGCCCAATACGCCCAGCGGAAACCCTAATATTATTTTATTAATCAATAGCCTACTTACTGATTTATGCACACTCAAAATTATTCACAATCTAGCTGTTTCATTTGTCTTTCATTTGTCTCGAAAACCTCGGACGAAGTGCTTGGTTTAAATTTCATTTAATTTCTTGTAATTATCATCAACTTTCCCTCACAAATACGCTTTATGTCCCGTATTACTCAATCTTATGTTATTATAATTTGTCTCAGCAAGTCAGAGAAAAAAACCCTCCATAATCACGCCAAGTCACCCTGCAATACTACCCACAGAGAAGCACTCATTTTGGGATAGTTGCTTCAGTAGCCCGCTGTAGAAGAGTTAAGACACGCCCCTCGCAACTAGCCACCAACGCTAGCTCTGTTTCGCTATGAAAATTGCAAAAACGATTTGCTCAATTATGCTCAATTAGAAAACACAACGTGTGATAGCCGAAATATCACCGGTCATGGTCGTTAACAAAGTTATGTATTTACTCCCTTAATAAAGTGTTTAATATGGTAATTCCCACAGCCACTTTTCAATGTATTCCTATAGGGGGGGCCGACAAATGATTCCCGTGATGACACGCCATTTTGACTCGTCATTTTCTGAGGTGAATGGGCGGTGCTTCGGGAGTTGTAACCTCCTTCTTCTGACAGCTCTGACAGTTTTAACCGTATGGCATGGACCAGATACAACATGTTACTGACGCTTTAAGTTATCTGTCAATGTATAAAAAGGCTATTTGATTTACATGTTGTACCCTCTTAGTAACACTGCATTTGACTGTGGATAAACACAACAAGGCAAGGTTAATGGGGTATGGCTGCTGTGTTGTAACTGGCACAGAATGAAAGGCTGCGATGGCGTGCGTTTGTATTATGTTCATGCTAATGATACTGCACTACGTGGCAGTTTGCTTCCACCCTACAGGGAAAACATACAGGGCTATCGTCTTTGTATTATATTTTGTCGTGTCGTGCTGAAAAAAATCAGACGAAAAAATAAAGCTGTTTGTTTGTGTGTGCGTGCGTGCATGTAAACCCGCTGAGAACACACTTTGATACAATTTGGAGAATTGGAGCTCTGGAAATCTAAGAGTACCCAAGAACAAAATAATACAGAGCAACTCGTTCTAGACTTTCATTTGTTCTCACTATCTTGGGGAAGGAACTAGGCTATTTTTATTTTTATTATTATAATTTTACCAGCAATGCTATGCAGAAATACCAAGACCTGTTTTCAAGACTTTACTATAGAGTAAATGGCCTCGAAATTAGTCTATGTACCAAAAGTAAAAGCACTCACTATGCAGACGATTTGTTTGTTAAAAACCTTTCAGAATGTGGTAAATACCACTGTCAGCAATCTCTCTTTGAACAGCTGAAGTATCAAATATGCCTTACTAGGCTAATTCATTCATGAATAATAATAATAATCATTAAAGCTGCAAGCAGCGATGACCGGGCCCTCGTGCGTGCAAGTTTCAGGCAAATATTGACCAATCAGAACTGGCCATGGAGCAGATAACTTTTTATCGTTTGTTAAAGTGTGACCCGTGGAAATGGCATAAATTGCGCCAAAACACCAGTGGGTTAGAGGTATAAAGTATTGAACAAAGGGATGTACACTAGGTATGCGAGTAAATTACAAATACCTCGAAACTGTACTGTACCAGTGGTGACGAGCTAACAGCAGCAGCCTGCCACTCAGATACTGTGCTTCTGAGCGGTCTTAGTGCTTCTCAAACTTGATGTATTTAGCTGCAAACTCGTGCCAGGGACACCCAGAAGAGAGAGAGTGTGAGTGTGAGTGTGTGTGTGTGTGTGTGTGTGTGTGTGTGTGTGTGTGTGTGTGTGTGTGTTGCAGGTCAGAGAGAGAGAGAGAGAGAGAGAGTGTGAGTGTGTGTGTGTGTTGCAGTTCAGTGGGTCGTGCTGGACAGACACTCATGCTGATATAGTCAAGTGTGCTATGCTCAAGAATAAATGCTCCTCATAAGTCTACGTTTAAACTCAGAGTTGAATTAACACCCCCTCCTACGCACACACACACACACACACACACACACACACAAACACAACCTCCTTGACACGGATCCCTCGAGTTCTGGTTCCAGCAAGCACAGGGAAAACAATTTAAAAGAAAGAAAAAGCATGCAAGTTCAAAGCGAGTTATTTGCTATTTTCCCTCGTCACCTTGCAAAAATGAGTCATAGTTTGTTGGGGGACAGTGACCAATTTCATCTCTCTGGCTTTAGTTGTGTGACAGAGAATGACTGGAGAATGACGGCACAGGAATGAAACCAACAGCCTTGACAGTGTCTGTTATAGTGCAATAAACATTAACAGAGTACTGAGGGAGGGAGCAAGCAGAGCAGAACTAGCCGTGTTGTTGATTAAATATCCAACTGAAAAGGTTACACTTCCTCTGACAAAAATGATCAGACAGACAGAAATAAACGGTGCATAGAAACAAAATTGTGGAACTCACTAAAACAGCTAGCCTAGAGCTAGGACGCAATAACAAACTCGAAAACTTTAAATCTGAATATTGGAGGCACCGTTCGATATGACAAAAGTGAAAGCCTAAATATTGCACCTGTTTAAATACAGCTGCAGTACTGGCAACACTATGAAGCATGCATAATATATAAGTTGTGGAGTAAAGAGAACAATATTTGCCTCTGAGATGCAGTGGAGTAATCTGTGCAACTTGTTGGGAAGCCGATATTGATTCCCATCTGGGTGGCAGAGCTTCAGAAGGGAGGAGTACTCCTGAGGCTGAGACTTGGAGGGTTTGGCAGTGGTGTTGGTGTGTAAGTCAGTGGCGTGCACAGACATTTAGAGGGGCAGCTGCTCAAGTGAAAAAGGGCACCTTGTGCAGCGTGTGGAACTGGCCGGTTGCCTTAATAGTGTGAGTGTAATTTATAGATTTTTGGGCCTAAATAATATATTAGAAGCTTTTTATCAATAATTGATCAATGTCACCATGGTCCACATACTGTACACTGTACAAACATATATATAGGCACATTGGGCATATTGCTGTCCAGAGGGAAAAGGGCAGGTGCTCTAGCACCACCTAGTGTCAATCTGTGCACACCACTGGTGTAAGTGGCCTCTCAGTGGGTGGTGGAGGAGAGAGAGGACTGAGTGGAGAACTGTCCTTCCCCTGTGGTTGATCTGACAAACAACACGGTCATTTACGACCTGAAGCGTTGCCAGAAGCACGAACACGTCCATTTTTACTGTTATTTCAACTGGGCCATTTGTGTCAATGCCGATGACACGACACTCGAGCACAGCAACAGTTACTGTAGTGTAGGTAATCAAATGTCAGTCATACAGACATCCCACCCTGGAGAAATGCATTTCAGGTAGGTAAAGAAAATGCAATGAACGCACACACGCAGGCACGCACACACACACACACACACACACACACTGTATGTACATATGGAACCTGAATATGGCATATTGTATTATGCAACATATATTCGACATAGTTGCCATATATTGGCATATATGTTCATATCCTGCAACTGAGGTGGATGTCTGTTCAACACGTGAGGAAATCGTCCTTTTCTTTCAATTCCCCCGACTCCTGGGATGGCCTTCAACAAACTGGATTCAATGCCACCTTGGGTGGCGGTGGCTCAGGGGTAGAGTGCCTGGATGGTAACCGTAAGGTTGCCAGTTCAAACCCGGGCTCCCCCAGAGTTACTGTCGAAGTGTCCTTGAGCAAGACACTGAACCCCTAATTGCTCCCGATGTGCTAGTTGGTGCCTTGCATGGTTTCCGCTGCCATCAGTGTATGAATGGGTGAATGTAATGCACAATCTCTGTAAAGCGCCTTGGATAAAGGCGCTATATAAATGCACCATTTACCATTTACCATACGTTTTGAGAAAGCAATGTGATAAAAACCAACAATTCAGTCGTGCTTTTCTCTCAGAGCGCAGCAGACTCGTGGCTAGGCTAGCTAGTTTCTTGGGACATTTGTGGTCGTAGTGGCTACATCTGTCATTGAAAAAGTATTATTTTTCAGCGATTCTTAGTTTTAAGGGTAACTGTTGTATAATTGCAATATTACACTCAAGGGTGTTCTCAATCGTCATGAATGCACTTCTGCGGGCGAGTTCCTATTAATGACGTTAAAGAACACCCTCTCGTGTAATGTTGCTTAATTGACCTGGTATTTCGCTTATATTTTACTATTTGCTTGTATTCATTGGGCTAATGTTTTTTGTGTTGTGTTGTGTTGTGCACAGAGGCAACGTGCATGCCAAAGGACCTCCGACCACCTACTCCTGCCCCTACTGTGACGAGGTCTGCCAATCACGCATCGGTCTGAGCAGCCACCTGACAACCACAATAATCAACTCATAAATTCTATTTGGAGCAATGTCATCGTCGACATCGACAGGCAGTAAGTGTGTGTGTGTGTGTGTGTGTGTGTGTGTGTGTGTGTGTGTGTGTGGGGGGGGGGTGTATGGTACTATAGCATAGTACGATACAAATCGGGCCCCCGGATTGGAGTTTTCCTCAACTCGCCTCTGGCCTCATAGCTCACAATATTGTTTCTATTGCTTTTTTTGTGCCAAGAATCTCCAAGTTGATATATATTTGGCTGCGGCGGACCGCCCACCCCCCATCCGAAAATGTTCTGTTCCAGGGACCCCCAGAAGCCCGACAGCAACGATATGTAATCCAAAAGAAAACAGCCAATGCCCACAGCCCCACACCCCCCACCCCATCCATCGCAGCAATCTTACCGTCTACGCAGGCGGGCCTGGCTCTCGTGGTCCCGGCGATTTGGCCCTTCTTACAGGCACAGCGGGCGGTCTGTCTGGCGACGGTCCGCCGCGGCTGGCTGCTGTCCCTGTCCAGCGTCACGATCTCACACGTCCCCGCCGCCAACTGGCCTGCAAGGCACAACACACCAAAACCATGGCAGCCGGTCAGTCAGGGAGGGAGGACGCCGAAACACTCACACTTGTTGGGTAAGTGTGTGTGTGTGTGTGTGTGTGTGTGTGTGTGCGCGAAAGCGCCCGACCGTTCGGTCTCAAACTTGGGCGTGTGTCTGCCTGAAATCTGAAATCTGCTTATAGACCCGTCCGCTTATTTGCCTGGCTTTATGCAATGTTTGTGCCGCCAACTGAAGACTCACCGCTTGCGGGTAATTATGTATGCTATGTAATGTCCATGTAGGAAATGATCAATGTCATCAGGGTGTTATTTTTGTCTTCACTGACAAAACCTCTCAGTCAAAGTTATTTGAAGCGGACAGTGCACTGGGTTGTACACACTAGATGCGCCACCACCCTCATTTTCATTACCTCTCAACATCGGGAGAGAGAGAAACAAGGGACACAAATACTTTTTGCAGCTTTAAGGCTATACCTGTCGCTGCGTCCATTACCGCGTCCACCTCTTATCGGGGCCCGACTCCATTAAGGCAAACGTGCTCATTAAACCATGCATACTGATGGACTTTTTAATTGCTGGCCCACATTTCTCCGCTGGATTCGGTGAGATGACCTTTTTGCCCCCTGTACCGGGGTGGCCCTCCCTTGCTGACAAATTAACCTCTATCTATGTGTGCGGGGAGGGGTGGTGGTGGTGGTGGGGGACCTCCAGTCATCCCGGGACGGTATTATCAGGGCCATAATTGTGATTGGCACGGGGACGGAAGTCGTGATTAAATCTGGGGGGGTTGGGGGGGCTTAAAGTCGTGCTCACCTCGGTGGCCGGCTTAATGAAGTGAGCCCTGCCGAGGTCAGGGCCAGGGTAATGGGGATCTGTCACCGCTCGACGCGGTTCAACATCCTGCTTGCTCATTTTAACTCTCAGAGTGCACGCATGCACACCGGTGTGTGTGTGCGTGCGTGCGTGCGTGCCTGCGTGTGTGTGGTTCTAGTGACGGCATGTACCGCACACATGCATGCCATAACCATATTTATTTGTTGATTTAAGTGCTTATTGGAACACTTAGGCAGCAAAGAGCTTCACCTTCAAAGAGCGAACAACAGAATAATCCAACAATACGATGCACAATTGCACCATTAATAGAAGGACAATACGAGTGGACAGGGAAATAACACAATGGAAAGAGGATTTAAAAACTAAACATGATTGAGGAATGGATGGGCCACGCGTGCGTGCGTTTGCACTATTGAATTTTGTGTACTGCCATTGCTCTTGTCTATATACCGTATATTATGGTTTGCACATTAAAGCTAATAAGAGTGTACATAGTGAGCAGTTCGGTGTGTTGAAAGCAAGGCTTAAACGTTAAAGGTTTTG
This sequence comes from Protomyctophum parallelum, assembly GCF_964188405.1. NCBI lineage: Eukaryota > Metazoa > Chordata > Actinopteri > Myctophiformes > Myctophidae > Protomyctophum > Protomyctophum parallelum. The sequence goes on from NC_139714.1 coordinate 3,069,859, forward strand.
TATTCAGAATGATGCAAACAAACTTGAAGTATACAGTATACACCCATGGATAATGTGTAATTTATATGCTCCATCGTACAACAGCATTGCGTGCCAAAAATAGATATACTTCTGTATATACTACATTTAGATAGGATACCGTATTCATATTTTGTATACATAGCATTGTGTATTGTACAGATATTCTACTGTTAGGACGGATGTTAGGTTCTTAGTGTATTTGTTACTACTATTTCTATGTACAGTATTTGATGCATTATCTTGTGGTGTTCTATCTTGCTGTAAGTCGCTCTGAATTAAGAACGTCTGCTAAATGCCTAAATTGTAAAACTTTGGTAATCTGTGTTCTAGTCGTACGTTCTACAGGGTTAGGTAAGGTTTGAAATTATCTTGAAAATGTTTAGATTTGTATTAATATTAATATTAATATTAATTTAAAATAATAATAAAAACAACATACTTGAACCGTGAAATAAAAATGGGACACTGGCCAAGCCTCACATTGGCATCATCAGCCAGGCTCTAGGGGAGAAGATAAGCGAGTGTGGCCGTGCACACACTTACAGAGACACATACACTCAACGAAAGCCTTGCGATCGACCCCTCACTCATGCAGATACCTTGAACTGTTCTATTTCCACAGAGCCACAGATCAATACATTGGATCTGGGGCGTTTAACATCATTCACCCCACAGCACTTTGACTTTCACTCATTAATATATTTCCGTCAACACTGCTGATGTCAAAGGAAAGTTGAGTCCCCTCGCCTGCGCTTTCTCTCTCTCTCTCTCTCTCTCTCTCTCTCTCTCTCTCTCTCATTCTGTTGTTATGAGCTACCGTGACTCAATTACTGCCAGACCAATATCTAGTGAAAGCCGGAGCAGCACTGCACTCATTTGGAGTCAATCACATTTCCTTTATTGCTCTGGGCTTGGGAAGTTGGTTTGGCCCACATCTCCCATCAGGAGACGTTTTTCAGCAAACACGTGTTCCTTTTTGGTAGGCGTTCCCTCTCGCATCGTTTCACCTCCACGAGGTCTCGCAATGGGGTGCAATGCCATGGATACAACGGAAATTGAAAGAAAAAAAGAAAAAATACATTTTCGTTCACTCTGCTCTGACTTCTCAAGGTAATTGTTTGGCAGAGCCTTTGTGGGGTTTTTTTGGTTGTTTTTTTAGAACAGCCAATGACTTATTTTTAGACCTTTTTGTTCTCCCAAAGTAGTCATTAAAGGAGAATTCCATGCTAGAATGCTTTCTTATCTTTCTTACCTTTCTTTGTAGTTCCCCACCAAAGAGGTCCAGGTGTTTTTTTTTTAGCAAAAACTCCTTATTGGCTATTTTCCCTATACCATAAGCCCTCAATGAATTGCATTGCATTGAATGGGAATTGAATGGGGCTATGGGGTGTTATTATGAAGAGAGGATATATACAAAGAAATTATAATTTTGAGCAATGGAAATAAGCGAATTAGCACAACACCCCATAGCCCCATTCAATTCCCATTCAATGCAATTCATTTAGGGCTTATGGTAGGGGAAATAGCCAATAAGGAGCTTTTGCACAAAATAACACCTGGACCTCACCTGGACCTCTGGTCCTCTACAAAGAAAGGTAAGAAAGCCTTTTAGTATGGAATTCTCCTTTAAGCCAATTAATTCCTCCCACTGCTCCCAATTAACCCACGACTGGGTGGACGTTACAGGAAGTACACATGTGCCATTCCAACACTTCAGGCTTTCCTGTACCTTTGCTGCATTTTATTCTGGAAATACTTGTTTTCCCAGTATCCCTTTTCGACACTTCTTTTCATCATAACAAGAAAATATGAATAGTGTTTATATAACAACACCTTTGTAAATGCCCTCCTTTCTCACTGACAATGTTCTGACAATTTACTGATAATCTGCCGTGTTGCCAATGGCATGACGTGTGATGTGAATCAAGTTCTCAAACGGCAATCTGTAGACAATCTGTAGCACCTCCGCCTACTCCTCCAATTGATTGAACACCCCCCGCTCATATGTCCGGTTGGGTTTGTGTCTACGTGTGGCGAGTAAGACGCACAGAGGAGGATTCAAACCCATGTCCTCTGTGGTGCAGGCTTTTCATGTCAACGGCCCCCAAAATGATACTCATTAGCATGCGGACCCCCATTTGAAAATCAGTGTTGACATTTTTTTCCCCACAATATTTTGATTTCGTCTTCATCTTTTGAATAACACACCGTTTTGTCTTAGTCCTTTAGTCTTCTGCAAAATCTTAGTCAACTTAGTCTTTAGTCTTAGTCTTAACCCATTTTGACCTGAGATCAGATTAAAAAAATTTCTTCTACATCCTGACAGTTTTCTGAAAAAGCTTCTATGTCAAAGCTTTCTATGTCAGTCGTTCTTCGATTTTTCAAAAATAGCAGACCTACAAGCTCGTAGTGCGCCACTCGGTGGCGCGCTATGAGCTTGTAGATCTGCTATTTCAGCTATTTCAATAGCTAAAGCATGACATGATGCTAACACCAAAGGGTATTCCCGCCTAAAATGGGTTAATGCAATGTTGAGATTTAGTCTTAGTTTAGTCTTAGTCTTCATCATAGCCCATAGCACTTGCCGTAGTACTTGCCCTAGGCTCAACTTATGTAACTTAGGTACATAGCGCTCTATAGTGTATACACATGTAGTTTCCTTAGATAGATATTTGACGTTAGGTTCTTAAGCTTAAGTATGATTCATGATTTTTATGTATTTGATGTATTACCATGTTTTTGTTCTTGCTTACTGTAAATCGCTCTGGATTAAGAGCATCTGCTAAATGCCTAAATTGAAAATTTGGAAACCGTATAGGTCCAAAACTGTTACTTTTCAGGAATTAAAATTAAAAAGTAACAAAAGTAGTATAATATCGTCAAGGTCGATATGCGTCGTTTTGTGCCACATTTCGAGCTTGTGGATCTACTGCTTTTGATGCTTTTGTGTGACGCTGTACTATGATCAAGTTTCCCCTAGAAATTAGAAAGAAGAAGAACTCTAAAAAAGTGTTGTACCCTGCCCTTTCTTTATTCTTTCTAATAATTTATTCGGCCCAAAAAAAATGGTGTTTATTGTCATTATTTGTTACCAACCAAGTTGGCTTTGTCCGAGGCTTAAATCTCATTAAATTAATACTTTCTGATGAGAAGAAAAAAAAATATGGGAATTTATTTTTCGGTTCCGTCAAACGGGGCGGTACTGCAACGCTCTATAGAACATAGAGATAAGAGGTTTCTGGCTGACAACGATATATTGGCCTGGTTCTAAATGCTCAAACATCATTGGGAAAGAGCAGCATGCGTGAGCTACTTTTTTGTGCAGTGCAGAGCACGCGTTATATCATCATATCCTACTTCCCTGTGTGTGCAATGCACTACTGGACATTTGTCAACCCCCCCCCCCCCACACACACACACACACATGCGCTCACTTGTATGGAAGATGGAATTGTAATACACCAGTGAGTGAGCCCGAGAAAATAATAAAGCAGGGGAGCATGTCAATAATATTATACGTTAGTATTAAGCTCTCAGAACACATGAATCCATCTTCTGCCGCCGACCGAACGACCGACCGCACTTTCATTTCACTCTAGACCGGCCACGCCACACACGCACACGCACACACTACACACACACACACACACACACACACACACACACACACACACACACACACACACACACACACACACACACACACATTCTAATCAGCCATTTGGCCGGCCAAGCTGACAAACTGCTCGACAACAGCCGCAGATAAGGGCCGATGATAAATCATATGGTCGCCGATAGAAGCTTGACGTGTGGGTTTTCTAAAAAAATGAAAAAATGAAAGAAAAAGGAAGACAGACTGGGTGTCAGGGTGGTGGGGGTTGATTCTGATCTGGCTGAATTAAATACATGCATTTTGGGAAATGTATATATATTTTTTAAATCACAGTTCAGTTTAACAATTTGATAAATAATGTGTGTGTGTGTGTGGGGGGGGGGGGGTTAGGTACTTACTTGCTAAGAAAGTCCAGACCAAGCAGCAACAATAACAACATTACTAAATACAGTATGTAACCAGCCGGGAGTAGTTCTTCACACAAACAGCATGTCCGTTGGTATTTCTTCTCTGAAAGCTAGAGTTATCTGTCCGACTGTGAATTCTCTTTCCTACGGAACACCTCCCAGGTGAGGCCTCGTGAGCCGTGTACTATTCCTCTGTCTTCCTCCGCCGAGCTGTTAAACTGACACCGTGTATGCTTTTGTTTTGTCAAGGAGATGTGTGTTTTCTACGTTCATTGGCTCCGTGTTGAGTTTAAGAGCGGCTAATGCATGCGCCGTAGCCGGCCGACTGAACCGCGGGGAGGCTCGGAGCAATTTGTTTTAAAAAGGAAGGATTGAAGTCGGGCCCTGAGGCATGGGGGAGGGGGGGTTGGTTTTAAAACCAGTCTTGTCCTCAAGTTCCCCCACACAGCTTTAGAATGTTACTAGAGCCGACGGGCCTATTACAATGAACGTCTTAGATCCAGGATGCACCTCATTGAAAATGTGGCTGATATTCCATTCATTGCACGGTCGATATTGCAATACAAGTTTTCAGTAGGGCTTCCCTTACAACTGTTAAACAGTACCTGTGATTCTTTGTGCAGACGCAGACTATACTTGCAAAACAGTGCAATAGTATTACTTGATTAGTTGCGACTGAAGGTCGTATTTAACTATGAAACCTTGCGTTTTTATCACGGCATGTCACACACAATTGTGTCACTATTTATTTATGTATGTGATGGATTGCCATGCTTTTTGTTCTTACTTAATGTAAGTCGCTCTGGATTAAGAGCGTCTGCTAAATGCCTAAATTGTAGTTCATCAGGGATGATAGTACATGGGGAAAGCCCCCATACATTGTACCCAGGTCTCATGACATCACTATGACATCACCAGGGATGATAGTAAATCACGGATCATATCATAGTAAATGCGACCTGCTGTCGCAATTAAGCCCATATATGGAGATCCCTGATGTCATCAATATTAGTACATGGATATATATCAGAACCTGTTCAACATTCCATATGTTGATCCTTCCCCATCCATCCTTCCTCTTTGATGTCTCTGATACCTGTCCATAAACTCTATTGCGCTTGCCCCAAAGTTATTAGTTATTATGAAAGATAGCTGTCACCGTTGCATCAGTCAAATTGTGGATTTGTTTGCTGTGCTTCCACAAGCCAGTTTTACAGCAACGCCAGCGGCAAAGCCGTGTGGATGTTGATTACATGTTAACGACACGGGTGTCACAGTAAACCTGCTCGTTAAGGACTGCTGCATGCACTTAAAGTGTGTGTGTGTGTGTGTGTGAGTGTGATTGTTTGTGCGTGCGTGCGTGCGAGCACAATTTTGTATGAAATAGGCCTGTGGAACACTGCCTCTGACAACGTGCATGTGAGAGCTACAGTATGTACCGTATGAGCCTCTCTCACAGTATGGCTTTCACGGCGGCTGCTAGTACGTATGTGTTTTTCTGTCATTTGTTTGCGTCGCGTCGCTGCCATTTTGTGGACGCTTATAGTCTCCTTTATGATGCCACCACAAACGCCTCGAAAAAGCCCACAAGAGCGAGCAATTCGTGAACTTCAAACAGCGGCAGCGATGGCGGGGGGGGGGGGGGGGGGAGAGAGAGAGAGAGAGCCGAGTCATCAGCATTCTTTGTTGCTCGGCGCTTGTTGACTCGATAACACGGCATGATTACATAAAACATGGCCGTGCCAGGGAGGAGCGGGGGGGGAGCTCTCCTCTGCAGAAACGACTTTCGAGAGAGAGAGAAAGTTTCATGTTTTGAAATGCAATACAAATCTTTTAAAAATAGCAGATCTACAAGCTCAATGTGTCACGATGCGATGCATTGTGAGTAGCCCGGCTCTTTTCAAATGGCTGAAATGTATATTAGGACTTAAGAGGTTAATGTATGTTTGCAATAATAATAATACAAATCTACAAAGTAACTAGTAGCTAAAGTTTTCAAATAATTGAGGTAGAGTAAAAGTGCAATGTTTGCCTCTGAGATGTATAGTCAAGTGCATGGAGTAGAAGGAAAAGTATTGGAAATTAGAATTATACACGAGTAAAATACAAATACCTCAAAATGTAACTTAAATTCCAGCCGTGGAAATTACTTATCACGGCTGGAATGATGTCATGTTGTCTGTCCGGTGCAGTATGCAATGGGCTTAAGTATAAACCACGTAACTCCACCACTTTAACCCCCACCCCTTTAACAACTTTTCCTCAGAAGTACACACACACACACACACACACACACACACACACACACACACACACATGTATGTGCCCGTGAGGCGAACGAGACACGAGGAGAAGCGAGGAGGAATGGAGAGCACAGCGGGGGTGAGGAGAAGATGAAGGGGGGAGCGAGGGCGGGAGGGAGGGAGGAGCACAATGACATTGACGTGAGATTTTGATGCGCTCTTTTCACGCTGCAGTGTCGCCTGGCGTTAACACATGCCTCACATCATCGCCCGTCCTCCCCGTCCCCTTCGATTTACCAAACGCGCCGCTATAAACAATACGAAACGACACGGAACACAGCGTATGTTCTTGTTATTGGGGGGGCTGGAGAGAGAGAGAGAGAGGGGGGGGGGGGGGGGGGGGGGGGCTAATGTATGACTGCATGGAGGAGACATTTTGTTGCTTTTGGCAGAGACCTTGTATCTCACAGCGTGCTGCAGTACACTGAGCTTGCCTTGTAGATCTAGAGCAGGGGTCTTTGACGTTCTTCAGGCCAAGGGACCCGTTAGCTGAGAGAGATACGACGCAAAGATGGTCAACTGGTGCATGCATGAAACCTTTAGTTGTGGATTTAATTTCATTACACATAATGTTAGTAATATAAATTATACCGGTAAGTTGTGTTCAATGATGCACTGCAATTATGGAATCCATCAACAGATGTCGTCTGCTGCACATCAAAAGCCAGGATGTGCATAAAAATCATCATAAAAAATGTTTTCCAATTAAAACTTCCGTCTTTGTGTAGTTATGGAAGTCTAGATCCACACCTGCGCTTTTGGAGATACTACAAAGTGTGTGAATGTGAATTGTGCGTGCGTGCGTGATCTTACCAGTACCTACATGTGTGTCTGCGTGTATGTGTGCTGCAAATGTATTTCCACCCCGTGCCGTCGTATAAATCTGTCCAACACTATTGAGTATGTATTCCTTTTGGCCTAAGGGTGGTGCTAGAGGCAGGGTCACACAGCCTCTGGAGATCATGATGGTGCACCCACTGAGAATTACAAAAAAAGTAATTTTCTATGTCCATGTTTTTTCTATGTAAAAACTAAATACACATTGTTTGTGCAGTTTACTTTCTTGTGTGTGTGTGTGTGTGTGTGTGTGTGTGTGTGTGTGTGTGTGTGTGTGTGTGTGTGTGTGTGTGTGTGTGTGTGTCTGTGCATACTTGCTTACACTATGAGCGTCTCTGTGTGTTGCTTGCCCAAGCATTTTGGGGAAAAGGGCAGCGAAGGAAAGCAAATCGCATTTCAGTGCCGCTCAAAATAGCAAGCGAGGCATCTCCCCCTAAAATAGATCGGTCAGGCTTACCCCCCCCCCCCCCCCCCCCCTCTCTCTCTCTCTCCCCCTCCCATCCGCTCTCTTCCTCTCCCTCTTTTTTCTTGCGAGATGACCCTCCTAACGATACATTTGGTGAGTCGCGCCAGCACAAATTGAGGCCCCGGTCATTCGCCGGTGCTGTGAGATATTGAGGTGTGTGTGTGTGTGTGTGTGTGTGTGTGTGTGTGTGTGTGTGTGTGTGTGTGTGTGTGTGTGTGTGTGTGTGTGTGTGTGCGTGTGCGTGTGCGTGTGCGTGTGCGTGTGTGCTGTGTTTCCCTGAACACGGCTCTTCTGTGAAGTGAAGGCAGTTTGGAAACAGACCAAAGGGGGATTCTTTCAAACAGCGGCGAAGTGTACATGGCCGTTGCTAAATATCACATATTAACACATTGATGTCTTTCAGTCACAGAGTGGCAGAAAAACTTGATGAATGGAATTTATCAGAGATTTGATTTAAGAACAGCAAAGCGATATATCCGTCCATGAAACTCCCAAATGCCGTCTATTACTATTATTTTGTAAAGCTCAGGTATTTATTTTTTCTTTTTCTTGATTAAAAACAAAAATTATCCACTTCCGGGCTAAACGTCTCATGCACGAAAAACACGTCTGAGCATGCCCGTGCGTCTGAATGTGCTCCGGTTGAACCTCGCGGACACGTTATTCGCTCGTGCATGTCGTGGTTTGAGACGGAATTTAAAAAGAAAGTACATTTTCATCAAAAGAAGAAGCAGATGTTTATTTTACCGGGGCTTTATACAAAATCATATAATTTGGGACATTTCACAAGCACCGGAAACCACTGGTAGACCATGATTTTAAGTGCCCTCAAATAATTGGCAAAGCACTAAGATTCAGACATGAATGTGGACCCCGGACCCCAATTTTGAGAACCAATTCGCTGCTAGACCAAGCTGTAAACAAAATGAGAATTGGTGCAATCCCCCTTTCTCTCAAGAACCCCCCCTTCCTTCCCCTCCCTCCCCCAGATTTGTGTTTCTGTCCTGTAATGCCTGCTATAGCACCCTGGTTGTTGCTATGCGACCACACAACCTAGCCAAACTTCCTGCAAGAAACTTCCACTCTAGGCACAGCAATAATTCACTGTTCCATTCCAGCTCTCTGTCTGTGCACCTCTCTGAAGTACTGTAGTAGTCCATGTGATTTTTTTTTGTTTTGTTTTGCAGGAACAGATACGTAGGTCTACAGGATGCTTTCACTTTCAGAGATTTTTCTTTTTTGGAGGTGCGCTAGCCTCTCCTATACAGCATTTGTTCCCACACGTCTCAATATTTGCCATTGACAATGAAAGGAGAAATTGGGTCAAATGTCTGCCAAATATGGCGTAAATCTTGTCCCCACACGTCTCATATTTGCCATTTAAAATGAAAGGAGAAATTACATCAAATGTCTGCCAAATATGACGTAAATCTTTTCCCCACACGTCTCATATTTGCCATTTAAAATGAAAGGAGAAATTACGTCAAATGTCCGCCAAATATGACGTAAATGTGTACGATGACAAGACTTTTTGAGCGGTGCCCAGTCGCTTCTATGACTTGCATAGTGTATTTGTCTGTCTGTAGGGGGACTGCCCATAAGTCTGACAAGTCAGACCTGCGTGGCCGGTTAAGACTCACCCGTGAGAGTGGTTAAAAGGGAGAGAGAGGAAAACGATGTGTGGTGGTTAAAATGATAAAGAAAACAAAACAGAAACCGAAATAAGAACAGACAATAACATGACACACAGACACTAATGGACAGTGAATTTGGAGGTATACAGAGGGTGTCGTGCATAGAAGAGGTCATGAACCCGATATTGTGGGTTGAAAGCATAGACATAGAAAGGTATAGACGCCTCATTCGCAATTCATTGGAGCGACATGTGTCGCACTGAGGGCAGAATTGCGGTGTTATACTCGTTATATGGCGCTTCCCCGCCATCCAGCCACGTGACTCGCGTCCCTTCCTTTCATGATGTTCTTTGGCCCTGACGTGGAAGCTTGCCCTCACTTGAGAGCATACGCCCAGAGTTATACTAACCTTTCTATGTCTAGTGGTTGAGAGTAATTAAGTGCATGTACTCAAGTGCTGCACATAAGTACAATTGTGAGGTACATTTACTTCACTGCAGTATTTTTTTATTTTGCATACTTTTACTTCTACTCCACTACATCTCAAAGACAAATATTGTACTTTTACACCTATACGCAATTATTTGAATTTTGAAAACTAGTTACTGGTATTGCAGCCTGACCCAGCCACCGTGATTTCTGGTATAGAGGGACCGATCTGATCACCCGCCCCTCCCCTCCCTGGTAGTAAACAGCAGACGACACTAACGTCACCACATTTTCTTTTTGAGTCGAATGCGAACGAAAATACAGTTTTTTGCAAATTATTATATTGTAAGACATGAACCACTTTACTATTTTACACACTTTTTTCCACCACTGCTCTGAGCTGGCCTGCATGGATTGGCCGTAGCTGTTGTGTAACCCGCGCACACACACGGGTGACGGGGTTGGGGGGGGAGGGGCGAGTGGCTGCTGTGTTAATGTCATGCATTGCCTCCTCCTCTTCCATTGCAGTGGGTGAGTCGTGATTAAAACGAAGTCCCAATCCAAAGCCCGGGTGGGCTTTTCATAACGAGGCTCTCCCTGCACCCCCCGTGACCTTGGGTAAACCATCGTAAAGAATATTGGGGTCCCACGAGATGCACTCCACCCCCCACCCCCTGTTTTCCTGGCCGTTATACATGTTTAAGAATAATGAAGTGTGCTTAATAACTGGGGGGGGGGGGGGGGGGAGAGACAAAGAGCAATCATCAATTAAAACGCATGGGACACAGAGAGAAACAAATGACCCCCGGAAAACCCCTGGTGACACAGGCGGGATTGCAAACACATGCACGCACACACACAGTAATACACACGCACACAAGTGCATGCATACACACACACACACACACATGTACACACACACACACACACACGTACACACAGACACTAGATAGACCGCATGTGTGTTTTTACAAGCATAATGCACACTGTATACACTACACAGAACCAGGTCATTTCGCCCCACTACAATTAAGCACAGCTTTGCACCCCCTGGGGGATAGATGCATTGTATAACGGGGTCGTGATGAGGAGGGGAAAGTATACATTAAACGCCGCCATGAATTCACATGGGAAACCAGTGTGTTGAACGCGTGTGAAACTCTCACAAATCGCTTGCTCTGTCTCTGCACCCTTGGGGGCAAGATGGCGCCCACACCAAAGGTGTGTGGAGTTTGCGTGTTCTCCCTGTGTCCCCTAGAGCAGGTATACCTTCACAAATGCAGTAATCCTGGCGTCTTTACTGGTCAGCCGGGGCGCCTGATGGAGGGGGATGGAGCTGGTTGGAATAACGTGTTCATTCCAAGCACTATATGTCCTAACCCTCCCTACATATCATATACAATTGTGTTGCAGATTAAACCTTTTTCATAGATTTCATTTAAAGGGCCACTTCACCCCATTTGCAACCAGATCTTATTTTAATGATGTTTGGGAGACGAGAAACACTTTCCTGGGGTTTTTATGTGGGTAATTTGAGTTTTTAGATATTCCAGTATTTCAAAGTGTCCATGGACTCATGGACACTGGGCTCACTTCCTTCCTGGACTACAATTCCCATAATGCTTTGGTGCACTGCTCCTCCTTGTGGGTAGGGGGAGCATAGATATTTAAAAAAATGTATGCCTCATTGGCTGCTGCAGTTCGTTGGAGCGATGTGTGTTGACGGGAGGGAGGAAGAATTTACACTGGTATGCCGGAAGAGTGGGCGGCACACTACGTCACGCTGCCACTCAAGTGACTACTGGCCAATCACAGCGCATCTTTTCCGGGACTTATCAGACCCTTTCGCGGGGCTTCGCAAGGAATCTCGGGAATTTCTTGCCCTCCCTTGAGCACATACACTCCAGAGCCGAAAGGGGCGTCTACCTTTATACATCATGTCTATGAGGGGGAGGGCTGTTTTACTGAGACAACATGTAGTCCAGGAAGTAAGTGAGCCCAGTGTCCATGACATCATGGAGTCCATGGACACTTTAAAATATTAAAATATCTAAAAACACAGATTACCCACATATAAAAACCCCAGGAAAGTGTTTATTGAATCCCAAACATCATTCAAATAGGATCTGGTTGCAAAAGGGGTGAAGTGGCCCTTTATTGTTTTTGTTTTTTTTCTCAACTGATTCTTGTAGCTTGGGGTCACCTCTTAAGAATTCAAGAGGGTGCCCAGTGATATCCCTTGGGCATCTTTTGTTTTTAACCCCTCAATACCCCTTAAACACTAAAACTCCGCCCAAAATAGAGTTATATGGCATTTGATGCAATATACTTGGTCTAAATGCATCAAATTGGCTTTCTACAGTGTTTATGAAAGTGGATATGCACAATGTAGCTCAGCCATCAGCTGCAGGGCACGCACACACATTCTGAAGCAACTCCTTTCCCATTCAACATCTTGGCAAAAACATCTGACAGAACACCAGAAAGCCCACTTTCACCTAATTCAGTATTTTAGCCGTGATGTGAGTGCCCCCTCCAGAGATAATTCCGGGTCCTACTTTTGTGTCGCTTTTGTGTCCCCAAGACTCCTCATAGAGTTATACTGTGACGCTCCGTCTGACTAAATCTGAGACGAAAACGACTACGAAAGTCTAATTGTACCGCTTACCTCGCAAAAACGCTGCTGCTCTCCCAAATCTGGCTGTGACAGGCCTTCTACCCCACACTGGATACTATCGCCATTTTATTTCATTGTGTCAACTAAATCCTCATTAATGCAAACTAGATTCAACATACTCAAGCCTGCACACATTCTAAATATGCCCCCAAAATATTGTACTGAGCAAATGGACTGTTACCACCTTCAATAATAATGATAATAATAGTCTTTATTGTCTCCACATCATATATTTTCTTTGTCATGGACACTTGTACAGAACATTAATAATTCTACTCGAGTTGGAAGCTTTAAGACCCATTTTAACCCTCAATGGCTTCCTTTCTGAAAAATAACGTCATTGTAAAAATGCGTTTAGATATTCTATTTACAATGAGATGCGGACGGGACAAATTTCTCTCTTGGGAGACAAAATAAAGAAACCTTGAACCTTGACTATATCATCATCAGTCTATTACTGCAGAAAAAAAAAAAAAAAAAAACATTGGCCAAATTGTTAAGGAAAGAGGCAGAAATTGTGAAAATAGCCGCTCTACAAGCTCACAACACCTCGCAAAGCAAGGCGCTGTGAGCTTGTACACCTGCTACTTTCCCAATATTTTTCTGTGGAACCGAGTCAAAGTAAATAATGCCTCAACCCCTATATGCATTCCAAGCGGTCAACATTTCAAATAATATGATTATTGTGGGTGTTCATGGCCTGAAAAGGTAGAGAACCTTATTTGACAAAGTCATTGCCTTTCCTGTCACAATCCCAGCAGCGCATGCTAAACCAGGGAGGAGGGGAAAAAATGGCTCAGAGTTAAGTGTGATTCTGCCCCGTAATCGTCCAGCTACAGTAGAAGAGGAGATACAGCAGAAAGTGCCCAGCGGGCAGCAGCTGTCACTTCCTTCATCACTTCCGTTGCACGCGTGTGTGTGTGTGTGTGTGTGTGTGTGTGTGTGTGTGTGTGTGTGTGTGTGTGTGTGTGTGTGTGTGTGTGTGTGTGTGTGTGTGTGTGTGTGTGTGTGTGTGTGTGTGTGTGTGTGTGTGTGTGTGTGTGTGTGTGTGTGTGTGTGTGTGTGTGTGTGTGTGTGTATGTGCAAGCCAGAGAGAGTCTTACTCTTCAGAGGGTCTCATCTGTGGCCGTGACCCCGCTTATGCCTCTGACACATTCCACACTCTGGCTGTGACATGCTCATCATCCAGACCTCTTAATCCTCTCCTCCTCTCCTTCCATCCTAACCACCTCCAGTATACGGGGAAAATGCTCGGATTACTCTTAGTAAAAGAAGCAATACTATATGAAATACAGTTAAAGCATGCCCTATGTAACTTCCCTCTTCTACCCTGGATTTTAACCTGGTTTCTTGCTTAGCTGCAAGTGCGTATATGAAGTGTCTTCAGTGTCTATATGATTATGAATACTCAAATGTGCTTTATGTGTGTGTGTGGGGGGGGGGGGGGGGGGGATACTTGAGCCCCCCTCTGGTGGTACGTTAGTCACCCAAAAAAGGAGAAAAAAGACAAAAGTGGAATGAAATATTTATTAATACAGGTAGTTCGTCTAACCAAGCAATTGGTTGAAATAGGCTTTCCAGCTGCGCTGAAATGAGCATGACAGGACACCTAGCCGTAAGAAGATTTGACGAAGGATTAATCACATTAGAAATAATATCAGTTGTGGTGATTAGACTGAGTTTCCATCAGAGCAGCAGGAAAATTGGCTTAGGAATGGAACAAAAACAAAACGATTCAATGAATAAATTACATTTTCCTCCTGTGTTAATAGCTGAATAGGATGGGGCAAGTCTACGCTCCTGTATTTTAACATCAGTTATTATGGTGGTACTTGGAGAGCCTGATATTATCTTTGGTGGTACTTGGTATAAAAAGGTTTAAAGTTAAACCACTGCTCTCCTCTCACCTCGCCTTCGCGGTGTCCTCTCGTTCCCCTTTCTCCTGTCATCACCTCCTCTCTGGGTGGCCTTTCGGTCCCCTCTCTTCCCCTTCTCATCCTCCCCTCACCTACCCTTCTCATCCGCTCATCTCTCTCTCTCTCTCTCTCTCTCTCTCTCTCTCTCTCTCTCTCTCTCTCTCGGCTCCTCCATATACCTTCCTTTTAGCTCCCACCCTTTTATCTGGTTGCCTTCTATCCCCCATACTCTCCTCCTCTCCAGCAGTGGTGGGCAGCAGTGAAGTACATCTAGGTGCAGTGGTTCTCAACCTGATTTGGGGCCTTTAAAGGCCTTTAAGAAAGAAAGAAAGAAAAAAAAATCAACAATAACTGCATGGTCAAAATTGGCCAAATTGTCAAATAGGCCTAATATAAGAGGAAAACAGCCGAAAATACCTTGCACTGTAGCTTGGCTTGTTTCACAATATTGAACACTTTAATTCTTGAATACATGTCTACTCCACGTTAACTCAAATTTGACAGAGCAACTTTCACTTATAGTTGAGCACTCATGCATGCACGCACACACACATGATTGTGTCTGTTTTGGGGCAGAATTTAGACCCATATATATCCCGACCTGTGTCCTACATAGGAACTGTCACAGAGCCACACTGCACGTGACGTGAGACTTCCTTGCTTTTTCTCGTTCTTTTATTTCCGTTGTGAACATTTCACTTGTGCACATGTTGAATGATGAATGGTTTCAGCATTGTTTCATCATCGGTGAATGGGGTGGCGTGCGTGTGCTGACAGCCTTTCTTACAGCTCTCTCATGTACAGTAAACTCTCATATGAAAGCTTGTCTTACTTGTCTCTCAGATATACTTGCATATAAAGCACTGCTTGTTATCCATTAATAGCGTGAGAAGGCGACACACAACCTTTGTTGATTAATTCAACTCTGAGAGAGTACGGATGGAACCAAATGGACCCATGCAAATGGGTCCATTGTGTTCCATGTGTACACTCTCAGAATTATAAATGAATGAATCAACACAGAATCATTGTTTGTGTCTGTGCAAAAGCTACCTTGTTGAGAAAATGAGCTCAAATCTCAACCGACTAATCCAATCCAAATTGGGGGCCTTTGGCACAGAACAACTTCCAGAACCTATAATTTTAGGAGTCATTTGTAGAATTGGACTTAGGTCTTAGGGTTGTGTAGCAGCAAGGTGTGAAATGTATCACGGCTGGATGGTTTATTTCTTGACTAACACTATACTACTATATACTATACTACACTATAGTGCTTGTACAGTTAATTAAGCTGTCAAAGATGCACACCGTTTTCCCCCCTCTACTGACTGCACTCCTTTTACCTGTTTAGTTTGAAGGCACATAAAACACATCCAGGGTCAATTTGCGAGTGTAAATTTAACTCTGGGAGTGTACAAAAAGAATCAAATGGTCTCCGATGAACATATATGCTTACTGAACAATGTGACCAGGGTCAGCGGCTCACTGGGCTCAGTAACCCAGGCTAATGCTGTTGTGAGCTAAATAGCTTGGGAACACATTTCTCTTTGTGCCTTATATACGTATAATGAGAGTGTCATTAAAGAGAGCTGTATGTAGCCACTGGCAGTCGGCGCAGTGCTAATTTACAAGTTACAATACCAAAGTAAAGAATTCTAAATGTATTTAGTGATATCCAATTTACAAGTTCACAACACACGTCACATTGCGACACATTGTGGGCTTGTAGATTGGCTTTTGGATAAAGTACCGTATAACATAGGGCTTGCAGTAAAACAAAGTCGTCGGCTTGGAGATAACACGAGGGGCGTCTCTTTTATTTGGAGACCCGGCGCCACGGGGGGTCAAAATGTCAAAAGGGGTATTTTACCCCTCAACCCAACATCTTTGAACCCTCATATGAAAATTGTGTGTTTTTTTGTTTTTAATAATTCCTTTTCCCCCTCTTTTGTAATGTCTGATGTGAAGGAATGTGTTGCTAATGTCTTTCTTGAGGTGATAATGGCTGGCTGTGAGCCATAGTTTCTAGGCAATTCACCTTAACAATAGACCTGCCAATGAATACTAATTAATGAAGTGTGCCAAAGAACACTAATTCATTAGTAGGCTATTCAAACTGGTGTCTACTGTCTACAACTGCAATTCAAGGTAACATTTGTTCTTGCATTGAAGAGCAGACCACAACTCCAGATTTAACAACACTTTTAGTGTGCCCCCTCAAAACTTTCTACTGACCCCTTAGTCATTTCATCCTGGAGACAGACTTGCTCCTTCGACGTTTTCTTTATCATCCACACGAGTGCTTTGATTTAACCCATTCTGAACGGGCACCCATTTTGGTGTCAGCATCATGTTATGCTTTAGCTATTGAAAAATAGCAGATCTACAATCTCATATCGCGCCACCGAGTGGCGCGATACGAGCTTGTAGGTCTGCTATTTTTGAAAAATCGAAGAGCGACTGACATTTTTAGAATCTGATCTCAGGTCAGAATGCGTTAATCAGACCAGTGTGTGTCCAGTGGAAACCTCGTATGAATCTGATCTCAGGTCAGAATGGGTTAATTCCTATGCTCGATATGAGAGAGCGTCTAAGCTTTGTAAAATATGGCTCAGCGCAGAGGCGCTTTTCAACTGCACAAAATTCACACCATCTTTTTCCAGCCACGCAAACAACTTTGCAATTCACAACTCACACAGCGGCCACTGTTTCAGATGCAGAGCGCACACATGCCCTTTAGAGCAACAGACAACTCCAGTGCATTTCCCCACAAGCTTAGTATACTATTGCATGGGTTCATTAGGTTTCATAGGGTCCACCCCTAGTAAGCCAGTGTAATCCTCCGCAGAGAAATTTGAAGAATGACTTATACTATTCTTTTTAACAGTTTCCGTGCTTTGAATGGATTACTCCAGGTTAATGTCGCTGCCATATCGGACATACGCGAGTTTTGTTTTATGTGTTTAATCCGCCGTAATGTAAACAAAAAAAAAAGAAAATTCTTCTTCGCCGCGGAGAAAGAGAGTAGGCGCATCTGTTGTGATAAAAAAACCGGAAATCGTCACATGCTGTGGGCTGCTAGGGCTTCTGGGAAATTGAGGCCAATGGAAATGCATGGGGTGCAACGCCTCATTGAGACGAGTCTTGTGTGCGTCTTCCGGGTGCACCAAGATGGTGGATGGTACGATCGAATCATAACAAACCACGGGAGCTTTTTTTGCTGGATTTTCGCGGATTAAAAGCCCAAATAATTCAGCGTATGCTCTAAAGGTAATACAACAATCTCGGCAGTGAAGGGGGGTTGATTAAAAGTCAGATAAATCGTTTTCCGCAGTCAAACTGTTAACAAGGTAATCGAGATTCGACAGCATTTTAACACCAGAGAAAGTGATGCTGGTTCACATCCAACTTCAACACTAACTCGCTTCAGTCAGTGAAATCTCCCATTTAACTCGGGAATGCACTGTTGCACTTTCCATATCTTCAACGTGCTGCTCAGATTGCATACACTCCTGGTTTTTAAAAGCTGCATTTCTGTCAGTTGATCCAGACCTTTTATCTCTTGTTAATTGTTCACTGGCGTCTGGTATTTCCCCCTCCTATTTTAAACATGCCACTGTCTACCCCAGCCTTCTCTAGACAATATTCTATTCTAAGTAATTTTAGGCCCATCTCCAAGCTGCCTTTTTATCAAAGATTTTAGAAAAGGTTGTCTCCACACAACTAATTATTATTATAAAAAAACCAACAACCAAAGTCTTTGAAGCATTTCAAGCTTCCCTGCCCATGACACAGCACAGAGACTGCTTTAGTCAAGGTCACAAATGGCGTGTTGCTTGCAGCCGACAAAGGCCTCTACTCCTTTTTGAATTATCCTGGACCTTAGGACATTTGACATTGGACCATAGTGTTCTGATCAGCCGCCTGGTCTGGTTACACCCATGTCACTTGCATGGAGTCCTGCTTCAATGACCTCAAACAATGGATGACTAAAAACGTCCTGTAACGAAATTAATAGAAATCTGAAGTTATTGTGTTCACCCCTTCATGCCCGCCCCAAACACACAAAGAGTTAGCTCTCCAAAAATGCAAAAAAGAAGACCTGGGTGTCATGTTTGACCCATGAGCTGTCTTTTGACATCCAGGTGACCAAAGTAGTGAGACAATTAGCAAAGGTCAGGCGCATGCCCAGTGCAGACCTAGAAAAGGTCATCCACAATTTGATCTCCTCCAAACTGTACTACTGTTGCAATGCACATTATTCGGAATTCGGATATCAGCGAAAAATTGACAAATACTGATACAAAACGCAGCTGCCAGGATCATATAGAAAGAAAAGTGAGCACATTTCACCAGTCCTTGGCGTCCTTTACTGCACCTGTGAGCTTTATCATTTATTTTTAGATTTTACTGCTTGTTCTTAAAGACCTAAATGGTCAGGCTCCTGCATACTGTATATCTGTGATGTGTTAACTCCCGATAAGACAGGCCGCTGCCTGAGATCATCCACGGTTCCAAAGTCTTGCCTTGTCACAAAGGGTGACCAGGCTTTTGCTGGGGGAACTCAGGCAGGCAAACTCAGTGTCCTCTTTTAAATCCCTTCTAAAAACTGACCTCTCACCTGAGTCTTTCCAAACCCTGTGAAGTTTTTTAATGTTAATGTTGTCTTTATAACAAGGGAGTAACTTAGTGAAGAGAGAATACGAATTAATACAAATAAAGGAATTTAAATTACGTTCTGAGTTCTGTGTTACCTCCTGAGCAGGGCCCAGGTTAGGTTCTGAAAACTAAAACACATCCAGAACCTACGTGAAATACTTTAAAATGACAAGGCACAGTTTGCTTAGTTCTTCGGGAAAAAAAGAACCAAAAATATAGCGCCATAAAACAGGGCTAAGTGCCCGTGCCGAGACCCGGCTTGGATATGAATCAGACGGTAGGTTGAGCCGGGGTTATGAAGTGAGCAGGTTTCATCGCCGATATATTTGTTGAATTAGGCCTCTGGCAGCTCCATGACGCTCAGTGGTAATTACGAGCAAAGACTTTAGAGTTAATACCGGTTCCATCACCCGTGTACGTGAGGAGAATCACAGACCAAAGGGTGAACTCAGGTGACACATTCAAAGGTGCCACCTGGAAGCCCCTTGGCCTGACTGGATGCAATGTGGGTGGGCGGGGAGTGAATGGTACATCTGCCCTATTCCTACATAAATCCAGGCGATGAGTGCTCATGGCTCCAATTGAGGGGGGTAAATCTGCAAAAAATAGCAGATGTACAAGCTTGCATTGCGCCACAAAGTAACACGCTGTGAGCTTTTATATGTGCTATTTTTCTGAAGAAAAAAAAAATGACAAAGATGCTTTCCCCGGTATTAATGGGTTCAGCAGAAACTAACACACACACGTGCGCATGTACACACACACACACACACACACACACACACACACACACACACACACACACACACAGACAGACAGACAGACAGACAGACAGACAGACAGACGTCATCTTAAAAAGCAGGGTGTTCTTATTAATGAAGTTGCCTGGTTAAACGAAGGCTACAACAGTGATGCCATTGCTCACAATTGCATCATCCATGTTGATGATTTTATTTTATTTCTATCCGTATGCAACGAAGGCACAATTAAGGCACGTCAGGTGGTGCTGACAAATGTGTTTACCGTTGAATGATTGTTTCAGTCTAAGAAATCTGAGAGAACATAACATTATTTTACAAATGGGTAGTGTCGTGGTGGAGAGAGTACCATACTTAAGTACAATTTGGAGGTCATTTTACTTTACTCGAGCACTTTATACTCCACATCTACTCTCAGACACATTCATTGAAAACCTTAGTTACTAGTTACTCTGTACATTTTGATTTAATAGCAGGCATATTAAAAAGAAATGCATTAACCGATGAAGCCCTATATGTCATACTTAAAATACCCAATGTACAAGCTCACTTACAGTACAAGCTATTTGAAAACTTGTGAAATGACACCTTCTGCAGTGCTTTTACTATTAACACAACACAGTAGTATTGCTACTTTTACTTCATGAAACAATAGAGGGTATGCGCTTGACATCATCATCATATCTCTGCTGTTCATTTTTTAAATGTTTTGGCTTTCGCCTTTTTTTTTTTTTTTTTAATGATAGATGAAAGTAGGCTGACAGGAAATGGGGAGAGAGATGGGGGGATGACATATATATTTTTCAGGAAATTAAGAAAACCGTATATTTTGAAAACAAAGCAATACCGCCTCATCAAAGTTGGTGCTGTGACTTTATATATTGTTAATTACTTACATGAGAGGGGGAGAGGTGGTGGAGCTAGCTGCTTTAGCAGACTTTGAGGGTCCAATGGACTTAAGAGGTTTTGTCCCAAGCGCAGTCTGTGTGTTTTGTCCCAACACACAGACGTAAAGGGTGTTCAATAGCACTGATTTATGAGAAAAAAGGTGGTTTCCTCCGAACACCAACAATATCTGGAAGTTATGTGGGAATGTCTACTGAGTGGCAAAAAACTACTTTCTGGCCTTGACAGCCCATACATCCAAACAGAAAAGTCCTATATCTGATTACATTAAACAACGTTAAACACACTTTGCCACTCAGTTTTCCACTCACTTTGCCACTCGATTTGCCACTCACTTTATGCCTGCGCATATTCTCTATTAGAGTATTCTTCCCCCCAATGGTATACCGTCTCACAGTTACAAAAGGGTAAGCCATTTGTGAAGTGGTGGTATCAATGCAGGTATGACATAATTGCTTTATAATTCTCTGGTGATGTTGTGCTGACTGCAGCATATCACATCATTGCTGTCGGGCAGAAACCTCTTCTCTCCATACACTCCAAACCTTTGTGCGTTTTCTCCGTAAGTCAACTCCCTACTTGATCACACTACAGCGTCACGCGAAAGCATCAAAAGTAACGGATCCACTTTGCACTGCGTTTCGAGCTTGTAGATCTGCTACTTTTGCTGTAATGAACTTGAATCCTGGGAAGTCACAGCTTTGTACATTATGAGGTTTCCACCACCCGACAGGGACGATTGTGGTTGTTGTTGTCCAGGGACGGGGACTCACCTGACACCTCTCGGCTCCGTGCAGAGGGGGGATCATACCTGTGACGTATCAGTTACTGCACACTCAGTCAAGCTGCTTGATTTCTTTTGATGTGGATCTACCAACGCAGCTATAGGGATCAGATTGTGCTGATGATCCACCCTCCCCCGCAATGCATGCTGGGCATAATGCATGTGGCCACTCTGCAGATATTAGATCATAGCGAAACATCTGTTGCGATTGTTGAGATGAAACGCTGAGTTGCCTTGTCTGATTGCGATAATAACCCATTATGTCCTGTCTGTCTGTCTGTCTGTCTGTCTGTCTGTCTGTCTGTCTGTCTGTCTGTCTGTCTGTCTGTCTGTCTGTCTGTCTGTCTGTCTGTCTGTCTGTCTGTCTGTCTGTCTCGCTCTCAGTGACATTCTTTAAGAGTCCAATAAGGATGACCTAGGACAGACATTGTGGACATCATATAACATTGGCAGCGAAACGGTAAAGTCAGACGCTTGAATTAGTAATGACCAAACACAACAGAGTTACCGGATACTGTGCTGACAACACTGGACAATAGATGGAAAAACTGGCCAATACTGCGGACAACGCCAATGTCACCAAACAACGGAAAACAGCTTGGATGTCCAGCGTTTATACACAAACGATGCTCCATCTCTCATGGATAAATTGTGACCAAGCATAGGAAGTTTGGGGGCTAATGACTTCGAACTAATTGTCTCCGCTGTTATAGCAGTACTAATGGACTGTGGCCATTAGATCTAACTCACGTTTCGCAGCGCAGAATACAGGTTACATTTGTACACTCCCAGGGCCTGTTTTGTGCGTCATAATTACCGGCAGGTCTTAACTCGTCTCTATGTTGAGGGCGGTACTCTGTGCCGTTAATTTCAGTCTGGGCATTACATCAATCAAACTAATCACAGTATCGACTGTCTTTCCCATTGAGATCTATTGATTTAGAAGGCATTTGGCTGTACAACACCATTAGTAGATCTCAAACGTATTTGTTTAGTTTTGAAAACCTGTTAAATGGACATTCTGCATAATGAGTACTTTACTTACTTTCTTTTGGTAACAAACCTTGTAACAGAATACTTCTACATTTCAGTATTTACATTTTTACTTATGTAAAACATTTGAGAACTTTTTCCTCCACTGTAGCCTATATATCTGGGTTTAGATCAAGGTACGCTGACGGCACATTTGGATTCTAGGTGTAGTCATATAGTCTTTTGAATAAAGTATACTTTAGTTTTTGTCATATTTTTCTGAAATGCTTTAGTGTTAGTCTAGTTTTAGGGCTGTATTTTGCGTGTCTTACCAGGTCTTATTACTTAACTTAAGACCTGGAGGAGTGATCAATGCCATTTGGCTATTCTGAGTGGCCAAAGAGCATTGACCACGCCCCCAGGTCTTAAGTTAAGTAATACGACCTGGTACTTAAGACACGCAAAATACAGCCCTCAGTCTTTTTTCTCGACAGAAATGCGTTTTTGCCGGCCTTGATGCCGTTGTGATGGATGATTTTACACTTGATGAAAAAGTCTTGTGTGCTTGTAGATCGGCTAATTTCAGCATGCAACCAAGTGTAAAATGACTTGTGTATTTTACTTATACTGGATCTCTTTCACTAGTCCCTTTCTAACATTTTAGTCTTAGTTTTTTTTCTTTTTTTTTTGACAAAATTGTCAATATATTTAGTCTTAAATAAATATATATATATATATATATATATATATATATATATAGTCATAGCATAGAAAAGAGGTAAATCTTTTGGGATAGTATTAGTCGACGAAATCAACATCTTATATCTTCCCTTCTTCCACCACAGAAAGCCAGAATGGTCTGATATTGTTTGATTCAGAACTACAGTATGACACTTGATTTAACCTCATCATGTTTGACACACAGAATTAACACCCACATATGAGAACATTAAATTACAAGATTACCCGTAAGAACTGTGCAAGATAATTGATTGATGCAACATATATGTTACGTGTGGTTACGCTAGGCTACGCTACGTATAGGCTATGTATAGCCTATAAGTAACCACACACTGACTGGTGTGTGTGATGGTTTGGAACAAACAGCATAAATCGACAAAAACTCTTGATACAATTACAATTGCATGTGCACACACTTATTGGATTGGATTAGGCTGATTAGAGGAATCTCAGTTTTGTGTGACACCTGCATGTGTGCACTTTTGGCTTCTGGCAACATGTCTGTTTAGTGGCAATTATGAGCTGCAAAGGCAGATAAAGCATGGCATGCAATGACGCCATGGATTAACAACACCATTGTAGCCTATTTGAGAATATGTATCAGACAAAGATTCTCTATTTTCGAGTGTCTATTTGGAAAGACATCTCCAAAATGCTCACGGGCAGCTGAAGTAAAAAGTAAAAGTGAGAGAGTGAGAGAGTATTTGCTCGGTTTCATGACACTTCTAGAGCAGTAAACTATTTTATTACATAGGATTCATGAAGGAATATCCCACTGAGCAGAGGTCGACTATTAGACGTTTTTCTGAAAATGGGTTATTCTTTTTGTGTTCATGTATACATAGACCGTCTATATAGACGTTGAAACTACTTTGTTTCATAGACGGCCATTTAGACGTATTTTAGTCGTAGTACAGTACTATCGACAGACAGCGATAGAGGGATAATCAAACCATAATTCATACACCAAAATAACGTTGACACGTTGGATATTATGGGGAACTTTGAATTATAACAATCGCTGTATAGTGTACAACCACATTTCCTGCACCTAAAATGTGTTCCTGAGACGTCGCATATGCACACACACACACACACACACACACACACACATGCATACAAACACACACACACACACACACACACACACAACAAGACCATACAAAATAAAAACAATAATAATAATAATAATAATAATAATAAGCAAACGGTGTCTATATTTCAGTCTCATGGCTGGGAAAGCTGTTTAGCCATGAATGTTCTGCTCATGTGTTATGAATATGCATGAGGCACAGAGCAATGCCGCAGCCGCTACTGGCGCTGAGATTTATGAGCTGGTGAGAGAGAGAGAGAGAGAGAGAGAGAGATAATGTGCGAGCAGTTATAGCTTAAGTAAAAGTAGCAATACTGCAGTAATATAGAAAGACTTTGTTACAAGTCAAAGTCTGGAATTCAAAATGTACTTGTACAAAAGTATTGGTATCAAAGTGTACTTAAAGTTCCAAAAGTATTCATTATGTCTCATTTCAAGTTTTTTAATGTTGCGATGCGACACATTGTGAGCTTGTAGCATCTGCTAATTTCAAGTGGCCGAAATGCATATGAAGTGAGGCCTATGTGTTTTAACTCGGCAAAGTAACTAGTAACTAAAGTTTAAAAATGAAAGTAGTGGAGTAAAAGTACAATAATCTGACCTGAGATGTAGTGGATATAAGCGATAGTATTGTGAATCAATAAATAACTCAAACGGACGTCAACGGCAGGGAGAACCGTTTTTGTAGAAAGCTTATAGGAGCTTATAATCGATCTCCTAGTTAGCAAATTAGTGGTTCTGTCGCTAGTTCTCGGCTGCGGCTCGAAAATGGCCGATTAACCCATTCTGACCTGAGATCAGATTCTAAAAATGTCTTCTACATCCTGACAGTTTTCTGAAAAAGCTATGTCAGTGTCAGTTGTGTGCGTGTGTGTGTGTGTGTGTATGCACGCACATGTGCCTCTCACAGTGTGTCAACAGCGATAACCAGCCTATTGCCTGCCCCGTGGTTACCAAGATATCTCAATCTTGCGTCTCAGAAAGCAGGGAATGTTGGGGGAGGCAGAGAAGAACGCACACACGCACACGCACATGCACACACTGCACACGCATGCACACACACACACGCACGCACGCACGCACGCACGCACGCACGCACGCACACACGCACACACACACACACACATAAGTATACATTAATTTAAGCACACAGTACACCTGCCTCAATCATTGTACTTCCTGGTGCTTTTCTTTGCTCCCACCAAGAAAACTAAAAAAAGTAAAGTAAAAGTATGTCAAAATTTAACGCAAGTACACGTACTTACAGTTACTTTCCACCACTGGTAGACGACCGGCCCAGCTTTTTAATGCAGTCGGCAGCCGTAAATTATTCATGGACTTTAGCACCGAAAGCGGCCGCCTGCACCGGGGGGAGTGTGTGTGGGGGGGGGTGGGGGGCGTTATGACCAACTGATGGTCAGACCTCACTCCGACTAGCGGAGACGCACGCTGGCTGGGAGTTAATAAACGCACGTGTGACCGCGGAGAAGAGAGAGGGGGTGGGACAGAGGAGGAGAATGTGCAGGGGGAGAAAAAATAAAACGGGTGCACATTTTCTTGCCAATTTAAGCCCAAGATATGTATGACAAATACCCGCAGATCTACAGGCTTGTAGATCTGCTATTTTTGCTATTTTTTAAAACTGATATTTTCATCACATACTTTTCAAATCCATCAGATGTATTTAATTCAGTCTGACCAAACGCAGAGATAAAACATCATCACCCACCGGACATAAACATCAAAGATCTGATAAATCCCTTTCCCCTCTCTCTCTCTCTCTCTCTGTCTCTCTCTCTCTCTCTCTCCCCGACTCTCTCTCTCTCTCTCTCCGACTCTCTCTCTGTCTCCAGGTCTCATTGGTATTCTGGCTCCGTCTGAACCAATGCAGAGCCCTGTTAGTAGAATAAGCGAGGAAAAATCCTTATCTGAAATTCCACGCTAACCAGAGGGCGGATAGGGGGGGTGCATGGGTGTGTGTGTGGTTTAAGGCAACACATACACACGTATACAAGCACGCATGCATCACGCACAACATGAATTCAGCACCATGGACAGAGTTACAGCTAGTCTCAATGCCACAACATTAATTCGGAACCATGGACAGAGTCACAGCTACTCTCAATGCCACAACATGAGTTCAGCACCATGGACAGAGTCACAGCTAGTCACAATGCCACAACATGAGTTCAGCACCATGGACAGAGTCAAAGCTAGTCACAATGCCACAACATGAGTTCAGCACCATGGACAGAGTCACAGCTAGTCACAATGCCACAACATGAGTTCAGCACCATGGACAGAGTCAAAGCTAGTCACAATGCCACAACATGAGTTCAGCACCATGGACAGAGCCACATCTAGTCTCTCAATGCCACATCCTGATTTCAGCACCATGGACAGAGTCACAGCTAGTCTCAATGCCACAACATTAATTCAGAACCATGGACAGAGTCACTGCTACTCTCAATGCCACAGCCTGATTTCAGCACCATGGACAGAGCCACAGCTAGTCACAGTGCTAACATTAATTCAAAATCTCTTGTTTCTGTAGCAGCGTGAGATCAGATGGCTTGACATCCCCCAGCCATGATGTACACCCTCTAGACATGAGGCAAGTTAAAATAATTCTTAATATGTTTTATAATCGTAGTATTGCAATACTTGCAATACTAGCCAATCTACAAGCTCACATGACATTGAATTGTCCTTGTGAATCGGGCATTTTCAAAGAATTATATATTTTCAGTTTTACATCTTCTCTCAATGGCATCTTTCCAGATTGGTGTCTGTATAGCCTACAACATATCACTTTAGGGGTCCTTGACATGGTCCTTGACTGGTTTAAACTGTGACCGTACTGTACGGGAAGCGAATAAAGAGCAGGCCATGAATAGAATTGAACAGTTGAGAGGAGGCATTGTAGTGTGACTACAGTGGAACACGTTTGAGACGAACACAAAGACTTTAAAACAGTATCTTCCTCTCTCCTAGCATTGGTGTAGTTTACCGGCCCTTAGCCAATCCCTGCCTGCCGTTACCTGAGTCACCATGGCAACCCACCCACCCCCGACACACACACACACTCCTAAAAATGGCTTTATTTCGGGAAGCAACCCAAATGGCAATAACCCTCTCTCTCTCTCTCTATCTCTCTGACACACTGACCCCCCCCCCCCCCCCCCTCTCTATCTCTCTCTCTCTGTCTGTGCGTGCATGCGTGCGTGTGAGAGAGAGAGAGAGAGACCTAATTGACGTGAGTGGGTGTACATGTGAGTGCATCTCTGTATGCGAGTAGCTGCTTGTGCCAATTATTTAATTACCGGCTTTCCCAGCCTCACAATACAGACACACGCTCGCACGCACACACACACACACACACACACACACACACGCACGTGCTCGCAAACAGACAGGCACACTAACGTGAATGCACGCCAGGCCACCATTTTGTCACTGTCGCAAAGCCTTCTGTCAAACACCTTGTATCTCCGTATTTCAATGTTTCATGTTTTATTTTTCTAAAGTAAATGTCCTATACTTCATCACACAATTGTGTCATATAGCACTCTGCTCACAACGCCTTGCAAAGGAACAGTTTGTCAAGCATCAAGATCATCAATTATGGAGCCAATCTTATTAGAGTAGCTCCACCTGGGCCGCACCAGGCAGGTGCATGGGCGTCTCTCCGCTCGGCTTGTGCCTCTCACACATCTATTAGGGGCTTTTACACACTTAAATGTGGGTTAAATGGTTAATTAAAATTACATAAATAAAATTGCCATCTTAATACACCCCTACACATATTGAGTGCATGCATGTGTAGGCCTGCATACACATGTGTGTCTATGCATCCGTGCATGTATGTTTGTTAGTTAGTTAGTTAGTTAGTTAGTTTAATTTATTGTCCACGTGTGGAAATTCGTCTTCGGTCTCAAACAGTAAAAAAACAAACGGTTACAACAACAGCAACAACACTTAACACAATTATTTTCTCATGGCAAAAGTGCAGGACAACAGTGGCAGGAACATTGGAAAACAAACAAATCTAGCGAGACATGGTATCATTGAGTGCCTTAACACATTGAGTACGCCGACTGCCTTCAAAATATAGGCTATAGAATACCGGAGGTGTCTGATCGCTTTTACTTTGAAAGCCATGAACCGGAAACACTTTCCTAAAAAAGTTGACTTTACAAAGTGACCTCAACATCCCCGATCATCTTAATATATTGTTTTACGCTCCAAAAAGCGTTCATATTTTGCGGGAGAGACGGATGAGGAGCAGAAAATAAGCGCCAGCATATCGCTCTATTCATCACCACGGAGAGCGCCCTGGATTAGGAGCTACGAGTCATTCTTTCCGTCTCGCTAACGTGGGAGTCAATAATAAGCTAATAGTTGCACTGAGCGTTAGCATACGGCAAGCGAAAAGCGAAATGCCAAAAAAATAAATAGGAAAAATTCTGAATATTAATATCTCGCCCCGCATCGCTGGGATGTCGCTAGGACGTCCTCAGACGTCCTTAGAACTCTACTCTACTCTATCCTATGACGTTCTCAGGCGTCCTACGTGCTGTAAGTGTTAATGGCATTTGGTATGAAATAATTAAAAGAAATGTTACGGTTAGCTCTTGGTACTTTGTACCGTCTACCAGAGGGAAGTAGTTCGAACTCCGTGCAGAGTGGATGAGAGGGGTCGTTTGCTATCTTGATAGCTTTTTTACGAAGTACCTCCTTGTAGATACAGCCTAATTGTTGCTGTCTCTTCCCAATTAGTTTTGAGGCTAGATTTACTATTCGCTGCAGCTTGCTTCTTCCTTTGACATTTAGATTGCCAAACCACATCAAGTCAAGATTCCCTCTATCAGGTTTTTATAGACTGTTTCCATGATATGCTTGCTCACTCTAAAGGAGTTGAGCTTGCGTAGTAGGTGGAGGCGTTGGTTACAAGTTTTAATAATCTGGTCAGTATTTTCACTGAAATTGAGTTTGCTGTCAATATATGTGCCTAAGTATTTAAAAGTGTCTACTACCTCCACTATTTGTCCACCAATTGTAATGGACTGCACAGGTTCCTTTTCATGAATGACAAGTTATTTTGTTTTTGTCACATTGATCCCTAAGGAGCTTTTATCGCACCAGTTCTGAAGAGATAACACATGTGCTCTGTATGCTTCCTCCCCCACTGTGTCCCCCTTCTTCAGTAAGGCAACCAGGGCCATATCATCCGCATATTTGAACAAATGAAACATATCCTGGTCTAACTGGAATTCATTTGTATATAAGGAGAAAAGTAAGGGGGATAAGATAGTCCCCTGTGGAGCACCGGTGTTAAGCACAGTGATATCGGACGTAAGTATGCATGCAGTGTGTGTGTGTGTGTGTGTGTGTGTGTGTGTGTGTGTGTGTGTGTGTGTGTGGGTGTGTGTGTGTGTGTGTGTGTGTGTGTGTGCACGTCATATGTGCACACACACATTGGATCTAATCATCTAATCATTTTGTTTTGCAAAAATGTCCTATTTCCATATTTTCACCTTTTGTGTTTTTTCTCAAATTGATATGACTACAGCACTGTCACATGAAAGCATCAAATGTAGCAGATCCACAGACCTTCCCCCAAATGTATTATTATTATTATTATTATAATAACTAGACCTGTACGTGCCCGTCGGCTACTGGCCTATACTTGAGAACGATGCAACTTGGGAACCAAATAATACCCGTTGTCAACTTGTCATAGCACCCGTTTGAACTGTCTGTGTCCCAAATGGAGATCTCTTTATCTGCCTGTGTCTGAAGAGGGCTGACTGACTTTGAAAAGTGGACTGGTTAAGTAGGCTAATCAATTGTCAGGTGTGGGGTTGCCAGTGCAATCAATTGGCTGAGGAAAAGGCTGGAAATTGCACAGGTGAAGGGATTTAGGCTGATTACAGTAGGTCCACTGGCAGAGCCTGCACAGAGCCTTTTGTGGTGGTTCTGAAGAACCGTGGGTCCGACCGATTCGAGTCCGGGCACTGCACTCCCTGCGGGGGTTTGAAACGTGTGTGTCGAATATGAAGTCGGTGGTAACTCGGTTCTTGAGTTACGTGCATTACAACCGTACGCAGACATGCAGAGACGTGGCACATTTATAGTAGGATAATAATAATAATAATAATAATTATTATTATTATTATTATTATTATTATTATTATTATTATTATTATTATTATTATTATTATTATTATTATTATTATTAGTAGTAGTAGTATTATTGGACTCAAGTATTTGAGTTCAATACTTTGTCTGCCGCTGGTGTGTGTGTCTGTGTGTGCGTGCATGCGCGCGTGCATGCCACGCCCGTGTGTTTACACACGTTGGTCCACTTGTACTGATACTATGGATACTAAACGGCGCCAAAGAGGACCAGCTGTGTACTTGCCAACCTCTGGTCCGTTGTCCCAGGAGCCCCCACCGACCCACGCAACCACCAATACACTTTGATTTAAGCAAGGGCATCGCTCTCCCTACATGCCGCATCCCACAAGCCCTAGTTTATTTCAACTCATTGGATGTGATATTATCCTTGGGCTTGTGTGGCGGCGCACAAGGTATAATTTATTGTCTGTTCAGCAAGGCAAATGTGCAAGCCAGGCGTATTTCATTCGCTGAATACATACCGTTATTAAAATGTGAAGTTTTTCCCACCCATGTGTGTGTGCGTGTGTGTGTGTGTGTGTGTGTGTGTGTGTGTGCATGCGTGATTCGTGTGGTGCGGAAACCAAAAAAAGAAAGGTATCCATGAGATTCATCTGATTCATGTCCTGACCGCCGCCCGAGTGCCTCGGCGATAACAAGTGTGTGTGTGTGTGTGTGTGTGTGTGTGTGTGTGTGTGTGTGTGTGTGTGTGTGTGTGTGTGTGTGTGTGTGTGTGTGTGTGTGTGTGTGTGTGTGTGTGTGTGTGTGTGTGTGTGTGTGTGTGTACGTCGCATGCAGTGCGGAGGCGGAGCGACAGGATAAAGTCAATGCTGTGAGAGCGAAGCGTCGGCAGATCCGGTTGGGCATTGTCGGCAGGATCAATGCATAACAAACAGCCAAATGTGGCACATTATCACCCGGCACATGCACCGCTGACATGGGAATTATTATTATTTGTTATTATGTGTTTCCATAATGTTTATCCCACGATATACCAGGATTACATGTTTTTGACACGAGAGTTAGGGATGTCCCGATCGCGTTGTTTTGCTCCCGATCATTTTATTTTGTGCATCTGCCCATTTTTCTCGATCCGATATTTCTATTTTATAGAACACGTTTATGCCATATCACAATAGTACAATATCCCAAATCACAAACAATATCCAGTCTAATATCATGATATAATATTGATACAAGTATGGCCCGATCACGTTTTTTGGCTCCCGGTCCGATTCCGATCATTTGAAAATAGCGTTATCGGCCCCGATTTCCGATAACCCGATCCGATTGGGACAACCCTAACCCTGATTTGAGCTTGGTCGTACAATGGTGTCCCGAGGGTGAAAATATAGCCCAACAAGCTTGCGGTTGTGGAAAACGTTCACAACGTTTTACTTAAGTAATAGCAATACTGCAATGTACTCTTTTACAAGTATAGAAGTCCCATATTAAACATGTACTTCAGCCTCAAAATTAAAGTTAAACTACTCATATTGCAGAATGTCTAATTTCACAAGTTCAAAATGTGTACAAAATCTTTTGAAAATAGCCGTTCTACAAGCTTGTAAATCGGCTATTTTCAATTGGCCGGAATGTGTATAGGGTTGAAGTCTTATTAGTTTCTGATTAGTTTCTGATTAGTTTCTAATCAAAATGTAAAGAATAATAATGTACAGTACAAAGTACAAGTCTTGGCTCTGAGATGTAGTTGGGTAGAAGTAAAAGTCTAGGAAATTTGAAATACTAAAGTAAAGTACAAATGCATCAAACTCAAAACTGTACTCAAGAACAGTACTTAAGTAAATGTGCTTAGTTGCACAGAGCTATCTCTGCTTTGTGGTACAATGGTGTCCCGAGGGTAAAAATAGGCAACAAGCTTGTTCAGTGTAGGTTTTATTTAGTCACAAGCACTTGTTAATAGTCTGCATTGGTTAGCGATTCATAATATCCACACAGACACACTTTCACGGTAAAAGTGAAGTGAAAATTAAAGCCACAAAATAAAAGCCCAACATGTCACATCATGACGTCTCAACAGCTTGCAGATTGGCAATGATTTGCTACTTTTGCCACTGAATGATTGCACGGTGATGATTTAAAGGAAAACGCATACTGTACAAGTCAAAACATGGACATACAAGGTTTTAAACATGTTTAACTTGTACGGTAAGGTACGTATAGCATTTTCTTTGTGAGGCGGGCCGCTGCTCTCCGCTCTCACAGTTGTGCTGCGAGGCAACAAGACATGATAAAAGAAACAGCTCTCTGTATTCATGAGTTTGTTTTTTAACAGGCCCTGCAGGTCCAATAATGAAGTCTGTGTGTGTGTGTGTGTGTGTGTGTGTGTGTGTGTGTGTGTGTGTGTGTGTGTGTGTGTGTGTGTGTGTGTGTGTGTGTGTGTGTGTGTGTGTGTGTGTGTGTGTGTGTGTGTGTGTGTGTGTGTGTGGACGGGACTGTAACGATTATTACGGAACTGCAACACTGCCTCCTCTACCTTCTCTCTCTCTCCCTGTCAAATCGACGGAGCTATTAAATGTAGCACGTAAAAAAAACTGTGTGTATTGCTACGAGTTGACGATAAAAACGCCTGTTGGCAGACATGCACATGAGGGAGGGAGGCGGGGGGAGGGCATGAAGAAAGAAAACCAGACAAGTGAGGGAGAAAGAGAAAAGGTTAATCTGCACTCTCAGTTCCATAGGTGGTGGAAGTGCTCTGATTATTATTATATATTTTCTTATTTAAAATCACTTAAATATGGTTGAACGGTGTCCCTCAGGGCTCTGTACAGGTTTTCTGTTTTCTGTTATTGTGGGGAATGTTTGCTATATGAAGATAGCCAATCGACAAGCTCATCATGCCTCGCAGCACCACGTGCTGTGAGCTGCCTGTTATACCCTCATGCTGTGCCCTGTGCTGTGAGCTGGTATACTCTCATGCTGTGCCCTGTGCTGTGAGCTGTTATACCCTCATGCTGTGCCCTGTGCTGTGAGCTGTTATACTCTCATGCTGTGCCCTGTGCTGTGAGCTGGTATGCCCTCATGCTGTGCCCTGTGCTGTGAGCTGTTATACTCTCATGCTGTGCCCTGTGCTGTGAGCTGTTATACCCTCATGCTGTGCCCTGTGCTGTGAGCTGTTATACTCTCATGCTGTGCCCTGTGCTGTGAGCTGTTATACTCTCATGCTGTGCCCTGTGCTGTGAGCTGGTATGCCCTCATGCTGTGCCCTGTGCTGTGAGCTGGTATACTCTCATGCTGTGCCCTGTGCTGTGAGCTGTTATACTCTCATGCTGTGCCCTGTGCTGTGAGCTGTTATACTCTCATGCTGTGCCCTGTGCTGTGAGCTGTTATACTCTCATGCTGTGCCCTGTGCTGTGAGCTGTTATACTCTCATGCTGTGCCCTGTGCTGTGAGCTGGTATACCCTCATGCTGTGCCCTGTGCTGTGAGCTGGTATATATTGATGCCTATATGTATTGGCATCAAAATATACCGATACATTACCAAAGTAAACATAAAGACATTTGGTCAAAATGTGTGATCTTTTTGAAAATCTACAAGCTCACAACATAACTCATAACTATATTCTGCCTTACAAAGTACAGTAACATTTTGGAGACATTGGGTGGAGTCGTCGTCCTTAATGTCTGTTTTGTAATTCTAGTCTAAAGCTACAAACAAAGTAACTAACTGTCAGATAACTGTAGTGGAGTTTAAAGTGCAATGTCTGAGTTGTAATTTGGAGTGGATGTATGAATCATCTAGAAATCTGGAAATACTCACGCAAAGTAATAGTATACCTCAACATTGTACACGTCCCCTGTCCCCCCACCCGCAAACCGGGTAAATAATATGGCAATGCTCCAGAGCCTCATAAACTTCATATAATATCAAGATCTATACACGTTGGAGGGCAGGGGGGTGGTGGGGGCGGGGGGTGTGCATGCTGATCTAGGAGCAAAAAGAGAAGGACCTCCGAAGCCGCCTGTCTTGTTCGTAAGACCAAGATCGATCGATCAATCGATTGACGGACAGGCCTGGCCCGGGGCCTTTTTGCCTCCCTCTTTGGCGTGGGATGCGTCTATGTCTGGAGAAGACATGGCTCGAGATGACACTTGTTAACTGATACGTTTTAGGGAGGTAGAGTGTGCAGTCCTGCTTCGGTTCCTTTGATCTCAGTTCACCGCGGGGCCAGCACCTGCATCCTTCAAGAGGTCTTTTGGGAATGTCTGTGACTTCACTTTTGATCCAGTGCGTCTATGCAACCCGTACCAACTTCACCACTTAAACTCCTCTATTCACAGTCAAACAGACCGGCGTTGTACTAGTATAGGTCAGCTATTTTCATGTTTTGAAAATGCATATGTTTTTAATGACAATTGATAAAGAAACGTTTTTCGGGGGAATTAGAAATTACACACACCCAAAGTGAGTTTGAAACTATATGACCGCAAAAACAGCAAAAAAAAAAAACTCCCATACAACAATGTGCAAACAGACAGCAGCAAGATGTGTGAACTGTTGAGACAAAAGGTCAGCCAATGGAATACAACCACCCTAAGGACTACTATCTGTACCAAGTAGACCGCTAGACCTACTGCACATGTAATCAGAGCTGCTACCTTTAAACACATCTTAAATATGAGGAAAAAATGTTGTCATTTGTCCCAAAGTGACTGCTACTTCATAAAAAGCTTTATACCCTTTATAACATTTATATAACGACGCAATGTGACATAGCTCTGTTTACAAAATGCTGTAGCCCCAACTGTATGTACCTCCCCCATTTTCAACAGTTTTTTATTATATTTTGACACTGGCTTTGGCAATGTTAAACGTATGTTTTCTCATTCCAATAAAGCTCCTTTCAATTGAATTGACATACGTTAATGGCATGGGGCGCCAGGTTGGAAGTGTTTAACCCATTGAGACCTGAGACCACATTCTACAAATGTCTTCTAAATCATGTCAAGGACCCACACGAGTATATGTACAGTATTTGGCCGCCGACCCCCATCTGAAAATATGTTGTTCACTGTGAAAGAATATATTCAAAGATTTGCACAAAAAATAGCAGATCTACAAGCCGCGCTACAGGCTTGTAGCTCTGCTATTTTTCAACAGCTGAAGTTTAACATGATGGTTGTAGTGGTTAAAAGCTGACACAGATGCGTCCTGCAGGTCTAAAAGGGCGATGAACATGGCCACACCCACCCAACCAACCAAGCCACACAGCCGCCCACCGGCCCCTGCAGATGTGTTGAACCCCTTGCAGGTCACCCCCTCCTTCCCATCCACTCCGGATCAATGTCTTTGTCTCCGTTTTCATCCACCTGATCAATAGCCTGTTAAAGGCTTTTGATCGTGCACGCACGCACGCACACACACACACACACACACACACACCAAAGCGCTGTCTCATCTGAATGGATTGGATTAAGAAATCCAGCCGTTATTTTCCTCTTTTGGCCCTAAAGCCGCCCCGCGACGCAGGCGATGTGTGTCCCTGTGCCAGCGGGCTCCGTGGTGCTTCATGATATCTTGCTGTTTTTTTTGTTGTTGTTTTTTTCATTTCCACCGTGACAGCAACACGGGTCAGGTTTATAGACGTTGGCGTAAATTAGCGCCTGAAAGCGGCAAACGATTGCATGTTTTCTGTTTAGGAACCTAATGGAGGCTTTATTGATTTTTAACAAGGCCTGGCTCATGGTCTCTGCTGTCAGATTGTGTCTAGAGCGATTTCATAAAGATCATTATTTTCTTTTCTAGAGCCCTCTTCCCTGCCTCATCCCACCACTCACGGTGGCAGTCTCACCGCGCCCCCCACCCCCCCAAAAAACAGAAGAGAGAATTAGAGCAGGAATGACACATAATGAAAAACTCTAATGCCTGACTTACTTTTCGTGGGGCACTCGTGGTGTCACATGTTCCAAAATGCCAGATCTATACAAGCTCACAACACATCGCAGCACAACACGCGGTGAGCCTGTAGATTGCTCGGTGAAGGCAGGAAACGTTGGCCACGTCACATCCCCTTAGCGCCACGCGCCCTTGAATAAATTGCATCTCGAGGAGGTGCATGATTTCCAAATCCTCGTCTAATGCAATGTCAGATAATGGGCTTAGCCCATTTAGACCTGAGTACGCATCTGTGTCACCTCATAGCTTTTAACCACATTATCCATTATTTTAAACTTCAACTGTTTTTTTTTTTAAATGTCATGGAAATGTGTGCAAATCTTTAAATATATATATTCTTTCACAGTGAACGTTTTTAACTCAAATCTTTGCTTATGGGGGTTCCCTGGAACAACACATTTTCAGATGGGGGTCCGCAGCCAAATATATACATATCATTTTTGGGGTCCTTGACATGAAATAGTTTGAGAATCACTGACATAGAAGCATCGTTTTTGTCTCCACCAGGCCGAAGGCATGTGGGGAGAGTATGTTTTGCACTCCGTCCGTCCGTGTGTCCGTCCGTCCGTCCGTCCGTCCGTCCGTGTGTCCGTGAGCAGCTAATCTCGGCCACCGTTAACCCGGTCGATGCCAAATTTTGCACACACACTCCCTGGATGCCAACGATGAACCTCTGCCCCAAACTTTCCAGAACGGCCTGTTATAGCGCCACCAGGAGGCCGCTTTGTGCAAAACAAGTTTTTGCACAGTACACCTACAGATTTTGTCCAAACATCACGCAAATTGGTACACAGTCTCTCTAGAGCCATTCAACGAAACCGGTCTTTCAGATTTCTCACACTCCATCCTGATTGGTTAAGATTGGCTTCCAAAGTTCACAGGAGTGCTCAGTTTCAAACAAAATGCTGCAAATCATGAACACATCGCGTGATTTCCGTGAAATTGTGCACCCACATTCCCACTAGGCCGAGGACGAAATGCCACATGAACAATTTCAACTCAGACTCAAGGTGGCGCTATAACTGCCCAAAAAGTGTTTTTACCTCTAACTGCACGGATCTGTGGATAACTTTGTATGCCAACTCCCTAGAGGCCAAGGCTCTTTATAGCGCCACCAGGAGGCCGACATATGTAAAACACATTTTCTATTATTACTCCTTCAGATTTTATCCAGATTTCACGCAAATCGGTATACACTATCTCCATAGTCATGTGATCAACACGGAGCGCCACCATTTCCCATCTTCCATCCTGATTGGCTAAGATTGGCTTCCAAAGCTCACACGATTCGTCCATTTCGAAAAAAGGCCACAAATCACAAACACAGTGTGCAATTTCCGTTAAATTATACACGCACATTTTCACTAGGCCGAGGACGACATGCCACAATTTTCCTCAAAATCAGCCTCACGGTGGCGCTATAACAGGCCAATTCCTGTTTTTAGCTATAACTGCATCGATCTGTATACAACTTATGTATGCACACATGGAAAAACATTGTACCTGCATCCCTCCAACACGAACCTCCGGCCCAAATCTTCCTCAACAGCCTGTTATAGCGCCACCATGAGGCCACAACCTGACCTGCCCTGGTGGAGACCTGTGCCGATTGGCACTTTGTCTAGTTTTGCTTGTTTTTTCACAAAACATTTCATGATTTAGAATACATTTAGTAGAATCTGATCTCGGGTCTAAATCGGTTAGCTCACTGTAAAGGACGAGCGATAGCGTTATCGGCGGCAATAACCTGTGTCTCTTATTTACTCCGTAATGCCATTACGCCACGCGGAAGGGCACGGCGCTGACACAGTGTGTTAGTCACGCAGCCGAACCAAGCCGGGGCCAATCTGTGATGACATCATTGAGCCCCTAACCTCCCGAGATATGATGCAAAGGGGCCATGCAGTGGCCGACAAAGCAGTGGTTCCCTAACTTTTTCCCACCTCATACCCATAGACTGTAAAAAATATGGACAAAGCGTTCCCCGGGTCTAACATGAACGTAAAATGAAGCCTGTAATGATATGCTAATTCCTGATGTAAGTCGCCATCTTTTGGTACCAGCTGGCCATTGGCTGGCTCCGTTTTGTACCAGCTGGTCATTGGCTGCCCAGACAACGAGGCGGGACTTCCCCCCTTCTTCTCCGTTGGTTTTTATTTTGACTCGAGTGGGAGGAGAAGACTCTTGAGTGGGAGGGGAATCCCGATCATAGACTGTAACGGTAGCCACGCCCCACAGAACATACGCGACTTTATGGTCATTTTTTTAATTAATGGGACCATAATTTTCCAAAAAGAATATTATGACATTAGAAATGAGACTTTAAACTAGTGACTGGAAGAAGAAAGTATTCATGACCATGTTTATTAAGGTAATACAGTCTAGGTGAAGTTGGGCCAAAATACATGGGCCTCTATGGAGCTATGGGGCTTTTTGGGTCCAGTCCAGCGCCACAACAGGCCATTATATGAACTACCGATTTCAAATGAGGCTTCACGAAATATCTGGCTGACTGCCCCCCTGCTCATACCCCTGTCCATTTTGACAGGCTGGAATGGCTTAGTGTTGACGACAGAGTACAGCGACTTGCAATCAATCTGAGGGCTGATGTGGATAACAGTGATAGAACACATCTGTTTATACTGACCAGCTGATGAAGATCCTGTGAGATCGAAACGTTGTCTTCTCTAAACTACTTCCTTTGCCTAAAGAATGGCCCCACCTCCTTCCATGAGTTAATAAATAGGCCTACATTATAAAATAGGTTATTTCAATCGGCGATCACCCACGCGCACGTGTATGCGCGAGCAATGTGCGCGTTCGTGCAATGTAGCCCTCCACTATATAACCGACAGTATAGCACTGCTTACAGGGTCACAGTGTGACACTGTGACCCTGTGTGTTCCCTCCCTCGCTGTGACTTATTTTATGCATTTTATGATTGGTAACCTACTGTAGGGCCTCGGGGGGTTTCATCATATCTTTATGACTGGGAGGAGGTGTATATACAATTGTGGTTAGATATTTCCCTTTAACAGCACTGGATTTCAGTAGTGGAAGTAAACGTGAACGGACGCTAATACCACAATGAACCATGGAACCAAGTAAAAGGCATACGTGTTTGACACTTGACTTGAGTGACTACTCAAGAAGAGTATTGCCATCAAGATGCTTAATTTTTTTTAATATTTTTGAATAGCCAAAGTTTAACATATACTGTAGGCCGGGGTATATAATGATAATCTCAATATGCAAAGTAACTAATAATTGTAGTGGAGTAAAACTTACATTTGCCTCTGAGATGTATTGGAATACATATCAGGAATTACTCGAGGTAAAAGTAAAAGTAAAAGTACCTAAAATAAATGTACACCACTGCTGGCTTTCAAGGCTCTTCAATAAACCGAAAAATTGGAACCCAGAGAGATTCAATGTACATCCAGCCTGTCATTAACCGTCCACTTCCTCGACAGTGTCTTTTCTTTTTACAGTCCCTTGACGTGGCCGGGGACCTAATCAATAGGAACCCCCAGGACATCAGGGTGCGTCGGGCGGTGCAAACAGTTTTTACTGTCTTAGACAAAAGTGTAATCAATAGGGCCTCGTCGTAAGAACAGGCGGGCAGGTAAATATTGGAGATTTCAAACAGGTGGTGATGGAAAAAGTGCCCTGTGGCCACGGCGAGACAGGAGGGGGGATAGTTTGGAAGCGGTTCAGATTAAACCTTGACAAACCGGGCCGCGCCTTTTCCGCTCAGACCGTGATTGATTCATCCGAGCAAATTAATTAACGAAGCCCTTTTAAGTAATCAATTAAGCCCATTGATTAATGTGCGTTGCCCTTATGGATTACAGCTGATTCTAACCATTAAAGATAAATTGCACCCAATTGAAATCAGTTTATAGCAGATTACTCTGGGTGAGGGGTGGGGGGGACCTGGCTTGCCTGTTGCGGGATTTGACATGGCTAAGTGTTTGCTGCGATCATAAATCGTCTACCCAAGCCAAGGGGAGCACTACTGGCGTCTTAAACACACATGTCTGTATGCCATTTAAGCTGTAGGGAAATGCATTAAATGCATTAATTTTGGCTAGACATTATATTTTGTTTACGTTCGATGCCAAAACACGCGATTACATCGTTAATCACACTTAATTGTAAAAATCGTTAACCAAAAATGTCATGATCGTGGCAACCCTCATCACATCCATTCTCAAGTTCTACCATCAGCTGGATTGTGGGATGTATAGTTATGCATCCTGGTGTTGCAGTTGAAGTGTTGATTTCGTGACTAATATGACAAAAAATGCTCGTCGACTACCTTTTTCCACTGATGAAAAGGAAATGGAAACAAAATGCTGACTAAAACTAAGACTAAATATATTGACAATTTCGTCAACAAATTAAAACCAGAGTAAAATATCAGGAAGGTACTAGTGGACAAGAGATCCAGTAAATTAATCATTTTACACTTGCTTTGCATGTTGAAAATAGCCAATCTACAAGCTCACAACGTGTCAAAACCGTTTTTTCGTGTTTGTATCCTTTTTTCCTAATTTTAACAAATTCAACGGCCATTGAAGGTCCCCAGGAGCCCTTTTCAGGGCCTCAAACCCAGTACCGTGCGTGG
Organism: Protomyctophum parallelum; assembly: GCF_964188405.1. Lineage (NCBI taxonomy): Eukaryota > Metazoa > Chordata > Actinopteri > Myctophiformes > Myctophidae > Protomyctophum > Protomyctophum parallelum. Next base: position 3,110,803 of record NC_139714.1, read on the forward strand.
TCTGGGCCCCTGAGAGCCAAGGGCCCCTAGGCCACAGCCCTACCAGCCCATGCTAATGTGGCCCTGACCAGGGGTGGGTAACTTTGAAGATGGAGAGGGCCACTATATAATTCCACACTCAGTCCAGAGGGCCAAAGTATAAAACATCTTCTGTAGCCTACTGGCAATGTGCACACAAGGTTTGGCACGACATAATACAACATTTATTTACAAATGGCAGATCTACATGCTCACAGAGCATTGCAACGCGAGTATATACAACGTACAGTGTATACAGTATAAGGCTTAAAGGAGTGGTTCACCCCAAAAAATGACATATCCACACACCCCATGAAGCCTTGTATTCACAGAGATTTCTTTTTTTGTCGCACTCCTATAATTCCTATATCCACACGACTTGCGTTTCCATCGAGGACATTCATGCCCAATATGCAAGACTATAAATTAGTTAGACGGATGCCAGCCGTTAGTATAGTTGAGCAGTGCATTGTGTCTGCATGTCGGTGTCACTGTACGTCACTGTCCACAATCACTCAATACTATGGCTGTCAAACCACAGCACCATGAAGCCTCATATTAGCTCTCTAACTCAATAATGGATATAGTGTATGGTTCAATTTGGCGGTCCAAGGACAAGGTCAATTATTGATTAACACATTGTTATACATAACTTATGAGCTATTCATCATACAAGGATGACAGTGATTGCATCTGAAAGCATGGATCTCAATCCATTTCATTGTTTCCCAGATCAGCAGTGCCCAACCATGCAGCTCACTGGATAACCAGACCTCTGAGATGGAGCCATGAGGAGGCAGAGGACAGGGTGAGATGGAGCCAGGGGCGGAGGACAGGGTGAGATGGAGCCAGAGGACAGGGTGAGATGGAGCCAGGGGCAGAGGACAGGGTGAGATGGAGCCAGAGGACAGGGTGAGATGGAGCCAGGGGCAGAGGACAGGGTGAGATGGAGCCAGAGGACAGGGTGAGATGGAGCCAGGGGCAGAGGACAGGGTGAGATGGAGCCAGAGGACAGGGTGAGATGGAGCCAGGGGCAGAGGACAGGGTGAGATGGAGCCAGAGGACAGGGTGAGATGGAGCCAGGGGCAGAGGACAGGGTGAGATGGAGCCAGGGGCAGAGGACAGGGTGAGATGGAGCCAGGGGCAGAGGACAGGGTGAGATGGAGCCAGAGGACAGGGTGAGATGGAGCCAGGGGCAGAGGACAGGGTGAGATGGAGCCAGGGGCAGAGGACAGGGTGAGATGGAACCAGGGGCAGAGGACAGGGTGAGATGGAGCCAGGCCCTTTGGGCAACCAGACTTATAATTATAATAATAATATCTCAAATGTATATAATGCTTTTCTGAGTACCTAAAGATGCTTTACAAGGGGGACATGAGAAAACAAATAAAAACATTATTAGGGGGAAAACACTAAGACTAAGGAATACATTTAAAAAACGGTGGAATGAAATATTGAATAGGTGGGTTTGAAGGGTGGTGGCATGTCTCTGAGTTTTGGGAAGTGCATTCCCATATATGGGCTTAAAATCAGGGATCTCCATATATGGGCATAACAGGGATTGTATTAGGGCATTGTCTGGGAATGCCCACATATGGACCTTGTGATGTCACTAGGCATGATGCCATGAGGCGTATATCTTCTTTATACAGATAGTGAAGGACTGATATTGTTTTCTTTTAATGAAATGAACAGTACCATATTTCCTCATGTTTAACCATCATTCACGAGACTGTGAATGGGATTCCTCAGTGATTTATCTGTATGTCACAAACTATACTTATTACTTCACAAGCCTGTCAATGGACTATCGCCACGTGACAAATAACACGGCCGATGAGCGCCACAAATGAGATTCACTCAATTATTGAAATGGTCGAGTTTGAGAAATGTGACGTGGTGTTCAATCCAGCCCCGTTCCCCATGCATAATATTGTAATGCCGGGCCGGGCCATATCCACCTTCGTGTGACAAATACTGCTAAAAAGGCCTGTTGGTTTAGTCCACCCTCCTAGAGTGGTAGCTCCTACCAGCAGGTTAGATAAGACCAGAGGACAATTCTACAAATGCCTTCTAAATAAGTAGTTCTCACACTTTCAAGATTTTTCAAAAATGTAAAAACAAAAATGCATATATACTGAACACAGCGTGGCACAAAGTGAAGTGCTGTGAGCTTGTATATCAGCTATTGTTGAACGAACAGCCAACGCAAAAATCTAAAATTACACAGATTATACCTTCCAAGTTCAAGGAGTCAATTTCACTGCAGAGTTTGATGATCTCCCAAAAATGGCCGTACAGTACTGAGTACAGCATTCATGACTTTTGCTTGGCTGCCTTAAGGGATTAGTTCACTCTATTACACAAGCAATGAAGCCTTGCATTAATCATTAATGTATGTGCCGTGCGTGTGTGCGTGCGTGCGTGTACACACACACACACACACACACACATACATATTACACTCCCCCAATACGTTAATGAGACGAGCTGTCTCTAGAAAGAGCATGGCTACCACCAGCATGCATATATGCACCAATGCATGCATGCGCACACACACACACACACACACACACACACACACACACACACACACACACACACACACACACACACACACACACACACACACAGGCTCAAAACCCACAACAAACTGCCTATAATTTACAGTACATGCAACGTTACAGAGAAACAATTCCAAAGTCTCTTATAATAAGTAGACATGGCAACAGTGCTAGCAGCAGCAGCCAGCGTTGCCTTTTATTATCACCATCCCCAAAAGACTGTCGCTAATGCAGTCCTTTGAATTCATTATATCAGCACACGTCTTAGCCCCTTACAGCCGCCAGTGACCTTGGCAACTCTTACAGCCCAAAGTGAGCATGTTCTCTGTCCTCTTTGTGTGTGTGTGTGTGTGTGTGTGTGTGTGTGTGTGTGTGTGTGTGTGTGTGTGTGTGTGTGTGTGTGCACGCACGCATCTCTCTCTCTCTCTCTCTTCTCTCTCTTCTCTCTCTCTCTCTCTCTCTCTCTCTCTCTCTCTCTCTCTTCTCTCTCTCTCTCTCTCTCTCTCTCTCTCTCTCTCCCTGAATAGATTTCATTGAGAGCCGACTCTCGTAACATTGTATAATGAACTTAAATTGGCCCCCGCCAGGCCCCGGGGCTAAAAGCTATATTCTGTGTATAGGAGCAAAAGGAAAATGCCGGCTTAAGAAAAAAAGAAATAAAAAAAAAGCAAAGCAAAGCAAATCACCTCTCTGTAAAAAAATATATATACGTGTAAAGGCAGCACAATATGATACTGACAAATAACACAGCACACACACAACTCGAAGGTCAAAAAGATTGCCTTGCCACTCCGGCAAGCTCGACAACACATGGCTGATGGCTTGAACCAAAGCCCCTCAGGTTCCCGTGCATCCTTGACCTGCTGCTCAGTCCATTCAAATACACCCACTGAATATGGGACTCTGGGGGTTTGCAGAGCCCATACTTGCAATGCACTTCGTACCATGCCGTCAGTGTCAGTGTACCGCACGCTAAAGGCGCCCATATGGCAAATTTGGAAAATAAAAAAAACAAATGTGAATTGTTAAAAGAAACAAAACTAAAACATTTTTAAGTGCATAGGCAATAGGTGTGTTTGAAATGCAAAATAGGGTTAACAATAAACATGCTTGTCTAGTGTTAAAGACATGTGCACCGAAAATGCTATAGAATTGATTAGAGAGAGAGAGAGAGAGAGAGAGAGAGAGAGAGAGAGAGAGTATGTTTGCCACAGCTTGACCTGAATATGCGCTCGGCAGAGACGGCGGGGCCTCACCAGCCGTGTTCTGAGCCGTTGCTCCCTTTAAAACAAGCGAAGAATCAGTCTGTGACCCGTGCAGATTGCGCCCGCCCCGGGGCACGGATGCAGAGAGACATCTCCGTGCAGTGAGACCTATAGTCCATATCCTGCTGCAAGGAACAATTCACCCTACAAAATACTGTATTTCTATCGTTCACTTAGGCCGTGTCGTCCTGAACACACATCTCGGCTTGTTAAACATCAACCATTTTGGACGGGAATCCCGTGTTTTTGCGTGTTGGTTTTTAGTACTTTGTTTTCACCCTTCAAGACGGGAACCCATTTTGGCGGTTCTTGTTGCTAAAGCATGGGCTTAACATTTTTGAAATTATTTAACCCATTTAGGCCTGACGTCGAAATCTAAAAAATGTCTTCTACATCCTGACAGTTTTCTGAAATACCTATGTTTCTATATCAGTGGTGCTCAATATTTCATGTCAAGGACCTTATACCTTATATGTAATTGGCCACCGACCCCCATCTGAAAATATTATGTTGTTGCAGGGACCCCCCAGAAGCAAAGATTTGAGTTAAAAACGTTCGCTCTGAAAGAATATATATGCATGCAAAGATGTGCGCCACATTTTCAAGATTTTTCAAAAATGGCAGACCTACAAGCTCGTAGCGCTATGAGCTTCTATAGATCTGCTATTTTTCAATAGCTGAAGTATAACATAATGCTTAACACACCAAACGAACAGTTAAATAGGCCTAGCTATTCACGTTTTTCTGAAAGCTTTGGTCAGGATTTAGAAGCCATGCAGCGTCAGTCCTAAATGGTCATATGGTGAATGAATAATCCAAAGACGAAGGAAATTATTGATTAATTGAGCATAACAATATCAAGTGGTGTATAGTCCAGTATGCATTCTATAGAGTCGAGGCGTTTACCTTTCCAAAATATGACCATAGAACAGTGGTTTTCATGTGGTCCGGGCTACGGGGACCACCAGTGTTCCGGGGACCACCAGTGGTCCTTGAGGGGATTCCAACTTCCAGGTGGTCCCCAGCTAAATGATGGGATAGTTGGTAACCAAATGGACCCTTCTAGATCTTTAACTCTTGAGGGCGTAAAATGAAACCAAATGGACCTTTATGGGTCCATTTGGTTTCATTGGTTTCAAGAGAGAATATTTTGAACAACGTTTGCCTGTTATCTCTCCTAATGGTACCGACATAACCACATCAATACAGCATGGAATTGTGGACAAACAATGTATATTATAGAATAAGAAAATATTTGTTTTAAACCCTTCCACATTAAATGGTCTCATGCTAAAAAAACAAATACAAATAAAATAAATTTAAAATGCACCCGGCGTGTGTAAATGAGCTCCGTTTGAAGCATTTTTGCAACCATGTGATTTCCTGCTTGCATGGTTTCAATGAGACTCAAACAATGATTCATAGGTTAGTGAATAGCGCCATCTAGTATAAAAAAAAAGAAGAAAAACACAACACACGTCAAATCATGTGATTTGGCTGTGTGGGCTTTGGAATAAAAACGCATCAATACGCGTAATTGGCAGGAGAATTGAGTTAAGCGATGTCTTACAAACGAGAATTATCCTTGTGTTCAAGACAACACAGGGTTAAGTACACGATAGCAATGAAGTCATTTATTGGGTGAATGATTCCTTTAAGCAATCAGCATCGTGCGACCAGAGCAGGTTTGTGTAAAACAAAACATAACGAAAACAAAAAAAAACATGTATGTTGGTGAAGTTATTAATTTAGGATTATATATAGGCCTACTGTAGCAATATCTTTTTAATGTAGCATTACTCCTGTGTGTAGACAGTAGACACAGCAGGTGCAGCAACAGGTGGTTCATCTCAAGGACACACACACTAATTCCAAAATAGTTAGTTTAAGAACCCCCCACAAGATTCGTTTTTGTTTTAGAATGTTCCAATATGTTTATAGATTCAAACAGCTATAGTTCTAAATAGCCAATGTATAGTTTTTTTTTTTAAGTGCAGAGCGAGAGGGAGAGACATGAATGCACGCCGCACGCGCACTCACACACACACGCACGCATGCATGCATGCATGGACGCACACACGCACGCAGAGAGAGAGAGAGCTGTTTCTGCATGCCGGGCCCATTGGGATGCATCACGAATACAAAAATCCTATCGAATGCTCGGAGTTCAATCGTTTGACTTTCACAAGGAGGCTGCCTGCGTTGCATGGCCGCTGCGGAACGCTCTCCCCTTCACATCCCCCTCTATAGCATGGCAGGGCACGTACAGTATATGATATTGGAAATTGGAATTTGCGTTTGTACGGGGTGGCTGTGTGTGTGTGTGTGTGTGGGGGGGGGGGGATATCGACGGCGCATAGCAACGAGAGGGAATATGCACGGCACACACAGCGTTCGCTGAAGTTTTTTTTTTTTGATGGATGACATTTTTTGCTTTCTGATGACTGCGGGAGTCGTCAAATTATGTCATTAATGGCCATTCTGGGGTTGTCAGCAAGATGGGAAAAATCAATTAATTACCCCCCATAGCATCAGCGACCACATGAGTCCCATGCTGCGGGGCTAGACATGCCATTCACTCACACAGACAAGGGAGCATGCTTGGGAGAGAGCATTAAACACTATTATAGAATCAGCCCTGCAGGTTCTGTGAATGTTTATCCCGGGTTTGGAATTGAGGAGGACTGGGGACATGCAGGGGGCTTAAATGGACCCCCTATAAGTGCTTGACCTCAATGTTAACCCTTATGCTATAATAATATAGTGCCATCTATTGAAAACTTGTATGGGTCCTAATATTTGGTTCCTAAAAAAGTGGGCCTGCTGTATTTTGTGGTGTGTGTGTGTGTGTGTGTGTGTGTGTGTGTGTGTGTGTGTGTGTGTGTGTGTGTGTGTGTGTGTGCGTGTGCGTGTGCGTGTGCGTGTGCGTGTGCGTGTGCGTGTGTGTGTGGTATACCAATGCAATATTTTAGATCTGTCATGCGTAAATCCCACAGAAATGGATCCGTATAAGCCTCGGGGGGAGAGATGATGACTTGTTGATAGGGTTCTGATAGAGTAGGCTATAGAGTCTGGTGAGTGTGATTGAAGTAACGAACGTCAGCAGGTCACTAAAATTACAGCTAAAAAACGGGGACCTTTGTCGAGGCCAAAACATTTGCACTGTGGTTTGCTTCGGCCTCATGTAGCCTACAACACAACCGTGCTTGTGCAGGAGCTCTGCATAATATCTTTTTAGTATGTTTTTATTGTATGGTATTGTTTTTTTTTTTAATAGCCTATAACCTACAGTTTCAAATGTAGTTGGGGACCAACACAGGTGTTTCAGTTTGTCTGACTGGCATAGAACCAACTAATGTTCTATCTATACGGCAATCAGACAAATTGAAACACCTGTGTTGGTCGCCAACATGGCAGGTGTATAGGACTACATTTGAGATTCATGAATAGCCTATACATTAAAAGCCTTGAACTGCAAAGTGTATACACCTTGAACCAAATGGAACCCATTATACTCTCGGAATTAAACGTGATAACCAATTGAGCTCATATACTAGTCTTGGCTGTTGTTAACAACAACAACAGCAGCAGAAGTTTGACGCATTCTAGAGAGAATTACCTTCTTTCAGCAGACGGGAGTGGATGAGCAGGATTAGGAGGCAGCACAGCGCTGCTCCGGTGAGCGCCCACGCGACTCCTCGCAGCTGCATCCTTGCGTGGAGGAGGATGCGACGGGATGTGTGAGTGACGGCCTGATCGGGACTCGACTCACTCACTCACTCACTCACTCATTCACGCACGCACGCACGCACGCTCGCATGCACGCACACTCCCATTCTGCCAGGTAGTGCATGGACCACACACACACAAACACACACGCACACACACACACCGCAGAAAGAAACGACAAGTGGAGGGAAAAGGATCGAGAGGCACACAGAGAAATCCCCTTCTGTCCAAATATAGTCCGATTTGGATTTGATCAGAGATGAATGAGGACACGCCACGCGCCACATAGGAAAATCCACGGGTAGGAGCCAGCCAGAGTAACGGGGCTTTGAGAGTGGGTGGGTGGGTGGGGGGAGATCAGACCTCCACCGCCGCTTCTGCTAGGACTGACATTGTTACAGATCGTTTCCCCCCAGCCAGTCAGCCTTCGTTTTGGTCCCCCCACTCTCTCTCTCTCTCTCTCTCTCTCTCTCTCTCTCTCTCTCTCTCTTTCTCTCTCTCTCTCTCTCTCTCTGTCTCTCTCTCACGGAGCGTCTCTGAGCGCGCGGCGGAGACGCAGAAAATGATCAGCGCTCTCTGTTCCGCTGCGTGTCGTTACGCGCATCTCTCCTTCCTCCGGCAGAGCAGCACACACACTGCCACGGAGTCTCCTCTGCGTAGCTAGCTGCTCTCTCTCTCTCTCTCTCTCTCTCTCTCTCTGTCTCTCTCTCTCTCTCTCTCTCTCTCTATCTCTCTGTCTCTCTGTCTCTCTCTCTCGCTCTATCTATCTCTCGAACGTAGGCAACCTCTTGTCATCGTTACGTACAGCACAAGGGAGACGCACCAAATAGCGCATTCCTGTGTATTACACGCACGCATGCCGTGCACAGTATCTCTTCGAATATTATATATGGCGTTTATTATTATCATTTTTATTATTATTATAATAAACGCACGCACGCACATATGTTACCAGTAAGACGCCTGTGCAAGGACCTCACCCCTGCACTGGCCATATGGATCTTGAGTGTACAGGATGTGATGAGGTCAGATCAGCATATAGAATGTCAGAACAGGTCAGCTCCATATATGGAGATCTAAGGCTGGCAGTGTATTGAATGTACAGGGTTTGATGAGGACCCAGGTAGGGCCAGGCCTTAATTTGCGGGCCTGTTGATAACTCTAGTTTGCGGCTGCACAAATACATTTGGGGCAGGCCATAAATGGACAGGTTACAGGTATCAGTCAAAAGGGAGACATCGAAGAGGAAGGATGGACGGGGAAGGATCAACATATGGAATGTCAGAACAGGTTATGACATATATCCATATATGGAGATCTAAGGGTTTGAGGTCAGATGTAGAGTTGCTGGCCAATATTGATGACATTAGGGATCTCCATATATGGGCTTAACTGCGACAGCAGGTCACATTTACTATGGCCAATATTGATGACATCAGGGATCTGCCGTGTGCACTGGCCATATATGGAGCGTGTATTACATACACGTACATCAAGAAGACCAAAGAGCTGGTGATAGACACGAGGCGGAGCAAAAGGACGACCCCAGTACCATCCAGGGGGAAGAGGTTCCTCTTGTCCACCTGAACAAACACCTGGATTGGAGAGACAACACGGAGGCTGTCTACAAAAAGGGACAGAACAGACTGTACCTCCCGAGGAGGCTCGAGTCCTTTAATGTGTGTAGCAGGCTACTGAAAAGGTTCTATCAGTCCGTGGCAGCCAGTGTTCTATTTTGTGCAGTGGTATGCTGGGGTGCGGGCATTAAGGCCTGGGAGCTGAACAAGCTCAACAAGATCACAAAGGAGGCCAGTTCTGTGGTGGGCCTCAGGGTGGAGGGGCTGCAGTCAGTCGCAGAGAGGAGAATCAGGGACAAACTGATCTCCATGCTGGCTAACCCCCCACATCCACTCTATGGTGACTTACAGGACAGAGTGAGCTCCATTAGTCGTAGGCTCACCTTCCCTCCGAGAATGAACAGAGTGTTATAGACTCCTTTCTGCCAACCGCCATCAGACTATACAACACATAAGAACTCCGCAGCTGGGGCAGTGTCTTGAATATACAAGGTTTGAATGAGGGCCCAGGTAGGGCCGGGCCAGGCCGGGCCTTAATTTTCGGGCCTGTTGATAACTCTAGTTTTCGCCGGCTGCCGGGTGCGGCTGCACTAATAACTTTGGGGCAGGCTCGTCTAGAGTTTAAATGGACAAAAGTCAAAAGGGAGACATCGAAGACGAAGAATGGATCAACATATGGAATGTCAGAACAGGTTATGACATATTAGCCTGGGTTCCAGCCTGATTCGCTGCGTTCCTGCGGAACTGAAAATGTCACTGTGCTACTCAGTCTGGACAGTCTCCTATTCTCCATGAAGGTTGAAATGGAACCGTGGCTTCTGATTGGACTGTGGTTGAGGGAAAACAGCAGTTTGACGTTGTATCAATGTGCAGCTACTGCTGTTGTCCTGCAACATCCCCTTATCATTCACTAAACTCACCCCACATTTCTTTTTGTACTACTGAATCGTTTACTTTTTATCATAGGTCTCGAACGGCAATATTTTATAATGGGCGCTACCCTTCTATAAACAGCTTTTGTCCATTGACAATGAAAGGTGAATTCAGGTCAAATGTCCGCTAAATCTTGTCCCCACACGTCTCAATATTTGCCATTGACAATGAACAGAGAAATTACGTCAGAATTCCGCTAAATATGACGTAAATTAAACATCAAAACATGAATTGCTATTGGCATTTATGGGAAATATGTAAACGAGCAAATCGGCTAACCAATCACATGTTGGTGGGAGCGCTTGGCCTATAAGGGACCACCTTATGTAGCAATGTCAAGTGTCCGCTAACATAGCATACACATCATTTCACACAGGTGTGATTCTTTTCAACAGTGAGAAGCATGGACAGAGTGGCGCTGGCTGATGACGTATCAGCAACGATGTGGCTACGTAACAGTTGACATTATGAAATGTGAGTCAAGAAGGCAGCCTCTGTCCAGACTGAGTAGCGCAGTGACATTTTCAGATCTGTGGAAAGCAGCGAATCAGGCTGGAACCCAGGCTAATGACATATATCCATATATGCAGAAGACCCGCTGTCGCATTTACTATGGCCAATATTGATGACATCAGGGATCTCCATATACTGTATGAGCTTAACTGCGAAAGCAGGTCGCATTTACTATCCATCCCTGATGATGTCACGTGATCTCACGATGACCTGGGGGGGCTTGCCTGGGGGTGACCAAACAACACACACACTGGCAGGAAATTCTAGATTCCATAGTTAACTGCGACCTGCAGTCGCAATCATGCTATAATGGCAACCATTGCTCTTCTTGTGTTAATAGAAAGCAAACCAAACTAAAAACTGCCTATATGGTGTTAAACAGAAGCCTGGTAGAACTGTCCACAGCCCTCCATTGAGATTCAGAGTGGGTAGGAGGGAAAAAATGCCAGTGAGGACCAATTATATGAAGACAGGTTGAAAATGGCTGCTACTTCTCCAATGTGATGCTATACCTCTTGTTCCCCTGTTAGCCCACGACCCAACAGAGAAATGTGACGTCTCCCCGGGACCCAAACTAGCGAAAAATGACACATCTACAAGCTCACAACACGTCGCTTCACACCGCGTGGTGATCCTCACTATAATACTCAAACCTTTGTTTTCTAATTTATTAAGATGTATTTTTTTATGAAATGACTGAAAGAAACATTGAATTTGTTTTTAATTAATGGAAGCATTTTTTTTTCTTTTTTTAATGTTTTGAAACCATAATAATTACAAACAAAATGTAAAAAAAAAAGAAAAAGAGAGTGATCTATTCTACGGTATACTCTCCGCCTGCATGCTCACAGAAGGTTTATTAGTGGTTAAAAGGATACGGTGGTATGACTGAGTCCAGGCCATATGGAGGTGGGCCACTATTGAATATGGAAACAATGGCTCACTTAATACCCATGCCTGCTGAGAAGGCCATTGTTTCCGTTTCGCGTGGGTTCCGTCTTCCTCTGATCTCATGTGGGATGGCGTTGGGGCCTAATAATAAACTGTCGGCATATGGCACGAGATGAGCGTGTTAATTAAGCAATATTACAGGAATATTAGGAGTTGTGTTCTTTATCGTCATTAATGTACTGTATACGCCTCCGATGCTGCAGTTTCCGAAATGCAGAGCAGAAGTGCATTGATGACGATAAAGAACACACTCGAGTTACCCTTAAAACTAAGATATTCGCTAAAAATAAAAATCTTATTTTTGGGGTGGTGCAACCACGCCTACAGGCTATAGACAGCTATGTGTGTCCCTGGCTGTATCCCTGGCTGACTGTGTCTGGGCACGAAAATAGCGTTGGTTTTCACCACCAAGTGTCACAGTTGCGCAGCCTAAGACATGCGCGCACGCACACACACACACACACACACACACACACACATTAACTGTAGGCTATATACTGTATAATGATTCCGGGTGTTACAGTACAGTACAGTACAGTACAGTACAGTACAGTACAGTACAGTACAGGGGGGTGCAATTGAGCTCAGAAAACCTAAAAAAAAATAAGACAAACACACAATGTTTTGTCACAATGCAACCAAATGGACCCGCAGGGGCATGCACAAAATGGCAATACATCCATCCTTTCATCCATCCATCCATCCTTCCATCCACCCATGCATCCATCCATCCATCCATTCATTCATCCACCCATCCACCCATCCATCCATCCATGCATCATGCATCAGAGAGTTGAATCAATAGACATGTCATAACCCACATGGCCAGACTGCTGCCTCATGCTCCACGGAGCACCGCCTGCAGCTCGTTATGAATGCTGAGCCGTGCGTACGTCTAATTGACTGGGAGTGACACAGCAGCTGTGTGACTGACAGCACCATGACTGTCATTGTTGTGTCGACGAGGTCAGCCCCTGTAGCTACTGTAAGGCTAATTAGATGATAACAATCTTCACTCCTCTCGCATGAGTGCATGTCGCTGGGTGCTTGATAACGCAAATACGTGTGTGCGCGCGCGCGCGTGTGTGTGTGTGTGTGTGTGTGTATGTGCGACGTGAGTGTGACTTTGTGTAAGAGATATAGTCTGTTATAGATTATGCATGGACGGTTTTATGGGAGTGTGCGTTTGAACGTGTGTGTGCATGTACTGTGCACGTGTGTGTGTGTGTGTGTGTGTGTGTGTGTGTGTGTGTGTGTGTGCGTGCGTGCATGTGTGTGTGTGTGCGTTGAGAGACATGTTTTATTCCTGTATAAGGTCCGCCTTCCATTCTCCTCTCAGGCTGCGATCCATCAATCCACCGGACAGCAATTAACGAAGATCTGTCCGTGAAGGGTCGGCGAGGGTTCGGCGTGCATGTAATGAACGTGTGTGTGTGTGTGTGTGTGTGTGTGTGTGTGTGTGTGTGAGAGAGAGAGAGAGAGAGAGAGAGAGAGTGTGTGAGTGTGCGCGCGCGCGCGCGTGCCTAGCGTCATCATAATGCTCAGTCTTCACCCCTCTCTCTCTCTCTCTCTAACTATAAACAACTCGACGAGCCTCATTAGCAAACAGCACAGTGTGCGTTTTGAATGGGAGATGAATGAAACCAGTCAGAGACGGGGCTAAACGGGTGTCGGTACTCATTTATTCGAAAATAACAGATCAACCTGCTCCAAATGCGTCACTCACTTCAGGCCGCGTTTCGAGCTTGTAGATCAGCCATTCTTGATGCTTTATGTGTGACACTGTACTACTGTAGTATAAAATAAATAAAAAACTCTCATTCCCCAAAATGTGACTTCCTGGGGGCACTTCCACATTCCAGGAATGCAGAAGTCAAGACTCAAACCCAAGACGCAATAGTGAGACGGTTCTGCCCCAAAGTCGCTTCAGGCGACTCAGCGCTGTTCATGTCAGGCAAAATCGTAACTCATATCCCCCCTGGTCAACATGTGCCGTGTCGTGGTGCAACACCACTGTAATGTCCTCACATGTGGGCACGTCCTACGGGTCCCATTAGCCACTGATTCCCACCCCCACCCCCTCCCCCACACATACGCACACTAGTGCACACACACACACACACACACACACACACACACACACACGCTGATGGCTGCACTCGGTAAGTAGCCTACACACACTTTAGATGGCTACTGAAGTCTACACTGGATCACATTTAATTGAGTAGTTTTTTTTCTTTTTTCGCCCCTGCACACCGTGGAGGGAAGATAAACAGTGAGAGGGTCTGCTTTAGAAACATAACAAGGGTTGAATTCATGATTAGCTTAGTTTTCTGTTGCTGCAGCCCATCATCGTCTTCTGGATAGAAAGCGAATTAACATGCCCGGGTCGAAAACACAAGTGTATGCAAATGAGTGTCAAACAGTGCAGATCGGCGTGTGTTGGTGGCAGGACCGTGGCTCGTATATATTATTCGGCTGTTGTTGTTTTTTTGTTTTTCTCGCCACACAGAAGAAGAGGTCTTGTACCCGGGACTTGTTTGTGTTGCTAATTCGACGCCTCGGTTTCGGTGGAACTTTTGGGAAAGTGATGCATATTCAGCAAGCAAACATAATCAGGCTGACGACGCACGATGATTCACAACAGTGTCCATGTGCCAACAAACTGTTAGGCTGTTAACTAATAATCCAGGTCTGGGCGCAGCTAAGGCTGTGACACACCGAACGTGTCTCTGAACACAAGCGTCACTGGGCTATACGTCAAGAGAAATCTCTGAACGTCAGAAATAAACCGCCAGAGGCCGCAGAGAGTGATGCTGCTGCATGTTAAGGCTGCACAATATATCGTTAACATGGCAATATCCGTATCCAGCCTGATTCGCTGCGTTCCGTGAATTTGTAATTGTCACTTACTCACTTGAGTAGAGAAGTGACAACTACAAATCCATGGGACGCAGCAAATCAGGCTGGAACCCAGGCTAACCCAATAGCACTTCAAATTAAGACATGATATGGACTATTATACGTTTTTTTTAAATAATGTTTAGTTTTAAATATTGAAGACTTAAATTTTAGATTGTGAACTTTAAATTGTAATATCGCATCGATACCGCAATATTTGGCATGAATACAGAGATATGACATTTTGTCTGTGAGAGAGAGCACACGTGCGCACGTGTGTCCATGTTCTGCAATATTCAAAGCACTGGCGCCGTAACGTTGCATCATCCCCGCCCCAACAAATGACAAATGATGAACTACGCGCTGGTGTCTGCGCCAGTTCCACGTAAGGAACACATGTGCTCGTTAATCAACACGAGATACAGCCTTAAACTAAAATGTCTCTCCTGATTAAAAAGAAGAAAGGAAGCTTAAACTGGTCCTTATTGAACAAGTCAATTACCTTATATGGTACACGGTGCAGCGTTGGAAACATTTTTGTCATTATTTTAAAGGGATTGTGACATTTAAAACACATTTTTGTAGATTTTTTGGCTTTTTTGGCTTTTCTTGACATCAATGTCACCAAAAAAAAACGAAGTTTGAACATTCAGTGTATTCTCTGCTTTCTGGACTTCTGTGAATAATTATGCAAAAATGTCTCATCTGGTTGGACGGCAGAGATATACGTAGATCTCCGCTAAAGCTCCGCCCCTCCCCTCTGCTCCCTGCCTAGTGCCTACCCTCTCTTCTCCGCTTCCTCATTGTGATCGCGACTTTGTTTCTTTGTAATACTTACTAATAATGGCTTCTAGAGAAAAATCAATCTGCTCTGTTGTTGGCTGTGTCAATCAACACAAGTCCTTACACTGGATACCAACTGGCCTAGATGACTCTTTTATTTTTGACGATGACTTCCTACCAAGTTGTCAAAGTAGCGCATCTTGGGTTGACAGGAAAGGGGGAATTACCGACATCTACAGGCTAAAATAATGTGTTTTTCCATGGCTTTTCAGGATGAAGATTAGACATACACAAAAACGAGAAAAAAATAAATACTGGAGTGGAGTTGAGTGTTCAAACTTTTTAGACACGTTTGAAGGACCATGGCCAAGACTTTTAATGTTGTTAAAATTATGTTATAAATCATGTCATAATACCTTTAAGAAACATTTGAAAATAGTGAAAATAGCCAATTGAGTCTTGTATGATGAAGCAGGGCATGCATTTACAAAATAATTATTGAAATATGGAGATAATATGAGATTGCTGCTTGACAACAGCAATAGTACAGTATATTATACGTTATTCATTACAATGACATTATAATGCATTATAGACCTTTAAGTCAAGTTTCACCACATTGTTTTAACACAAATTCTCTTCCGGGGGTCTCTGGCACAAAGCATGTTCAGATGGGGGATCCGCAGTCAATAGCAATTTGGGGGTCCATGGCACACAATTTTGAGAACTGGTAGAAAGTACTTGAGTAATTGCACTTGCTTGCTTGCTTTCCACCACTGCATACACCTTCAGCTGCCTTCAGCGCTACCGACTGTGCCACCGTGTCCATTAAGTACAGTAGGCCTATAGTAAATATACTTTCCACCACTGACAGCTTGTCATGAATTGCTTCCTTCACCCGCTGGAGGGGAAAAAAGCCTTCTTCCCAGCCTCTCCTACAACGGTACATGATCCGGCGGGCTTCCTCTCTCAGCCAGACAAGCCCAAGCTTTTTTTTTAAATTGTCATCTCAACGTGGGTCAGTGATTTGTGTGAGCGCTTGGATGGGTTCCCCATTCTGAGTAAAGTTGGACACAGGCCTTTTGCGTTCACCGGTTAAACTGTGCTTTCAGCCAGACGCCGTAGCTCAGAGAATAATAACGAAATACAACTATGGGTTCCGTCAAGAGCTGTCAATTACAACCTTTCCCCTCGCCGGGAAATCATCTATGGTTTTCAACCACTGTTCCCCAGCTATAATGATGGAGAGTTGGTAACCAAATGGACCCTATTTGGATCTTTAACTCTCAAGAGTGTAAAATTAACCCTTATTAAATACAGCATGGAATTTGAACAAAATCATATATGACAACAAAGTCTTTGCCGGGTGTAAGAGGCTAAATGTCATCAAATGGTGCTCCGTGGCTCAAATGCAGAATACATAATGGACCTTGTTATGAAAAAGGGTGAAAACCACTGATCTAGTATATCCAAATGGAATGACAACAAAACACAAAGATTTTATTGATAATATAACATTCACAAAAGACATTTCGGAAAAGAAAATGTCATGGTATGTTTTCTTTTAAACCTTCCAGCAAGAAGACATCATCACAGCCTGGGCCAAGTGATTGATGGGCGCTATCTACCGATCCATGTCCTCAGCCAGGTAGAATTAAACGCACCTGTTATGAATCACCTGACCAGGACCAGCTGTATAAAGCCTGCAGCTCTCTGCCTCACAGTGAGAAGGCTCAACAGCAGCAGACATGCAGCAAGCGTTCCTTAGAGCGTTCGTTGGGCGGTAAGAGCGAGATTAACCACTCTAATTCACACTCCCATTCTATGTGATATTTGTGAATTTGAACTGATCATTTGGATTGCTCTGTCTCACAACTCGGGCAATGTCGGATCGCTAGGCTGGCAACCTATAGCGACCATTAAACCCTGTCATCAAGAGGAAAATACAAGGAAATGGAAGTGAAAACCAAACCACAAACCTACCTGTTGAGACCCCCCTGCAAGTACACGAGTATGGAGAAGCAATAAAACGCCCTAGTACACAGCCCCCCGGAGGATGGGCATACAAGACCCTGCCAGGGATTCAGGCTGAGTAAAGCTTGTGAGCTTGTAGATCTTCTATTTTCAGCATGCAACCACTGACCTCAGGATTAAAGATGCAGTGCGCGTAGTGCACAGGCCCTCCCCACGCTACAGTATATGCATGCGGGGAGCTTTTTCCCTCTGATTATAAAGCCCTCCTCCTCCATTTATCAGCCGCGTGAAAATAATGGGAAACACGGCGAATGTAGAAGTCTCAGGCCATTAGTCACGGCTTTTATTGGCATAGCCCTGTCCCCTGGCAGCGAGCCAGTGACCTGCTACAGAGGACACGGCGGGGTAACGCCTCCCCTGGCAGCCCACGGGCAGGGAGGAAACGCAGCAGGTTTTGTGGGGGGGGGGGGGGGGGGGGGGGGAGGGGGCAGTAGGGGGAGTGGGGGGGGGAGGGGGCAGTAGGGGGAGTGGGGGGGGGGGGCATGCACAATGTGGCTGTTGTAGAGAGTGAGAGGGGGGGGGGTGGAGGAAGGGAAGGAGGGAAGGGAATTTGTTGATGAGTTATATGATTAGGCAAATATGACTACTGTCTACTTCCACTGGCAAACTGGACAGACAGGCTGGCAGACAGACAGACAGACATGTTTATACCCTATAGATTCAGCTGGACATGTAGTTGTATAGTTGTGCCCTCATTGTATCCACTTGTAACTCTGATAGTGTACAATTGTAAGCAAATGGGCCTGTGAGGGTCTCTGTTTGTTGACATTTGCACACTCCGTTGAATTAATACAGAGGATTTGACTGACTCAAAAGATTTTCAGGATATGATCATGATTTTTTTTGTTAGTAGAAAATAATATATCATATTCAGATAACTGTGCAGTCATCCAAAAAAGAAGCCTTAAACATAGAGACCTTGGATAAATTGAGTAGTAATATGAAAACCCAGGGCTTGGAAAGATTCCCCTATCTGGGATTTATTCGTCCAGGCAGAGTCGCTGCTCCCACTATTCAAACATAATCACTAAATTGTAATGTTGGAGACGGTCTATTTAGACTAAGTGCAGGGAAGTAAACAATAAGAAAGAAAGAATAAATAAACCTGGCAAGCTATAACATTTATTTATTGTGGTATTACTGTAAGCTTATACTTTAAGGATTTAATCTTGGTTGGCAATCAAAAAAATAATCTTGATCGAAGTAAGACTAAATTGACCAATTAGGCCTAATGAAAGAATCGGCCTATAGTGGAAGGAGATGGATGCATGACGGTTGGCAGTGGTTGGTTGTCACTGTGTAGAACAGCCTATAACAGATGTCAAATGTTGCTTTGAATACCCGAGAGTTTATGACTTTTGAAGGGACAACATGATGCCTGGGAGCCAATGAGACCGGCAGAGAAGAGAGGCAAAACTCTCATGAGAATGATTGGCCTGTCATTATGAGCGCCGCAGCATAGAGAGCAGCTTGTCTGAGTGCAAACTGGTGAACACGTTTTTACAAGGAAGAATATCAATAAGGGAGGGAGAGAGAGAGAGAGAGTAGAGTAGTGGTTCTCAAAGTGTCTCCCAGGGGTCCTTGAGGGCGATAGCCCTCATGTCCAGCCTTTGGTGTATGTGCACAAACTTTGTCCTAACACAAACATTGAATGCCAATGAATGGACAATTTTGTGTAACACAAACATTGAAGACGAAAGTGAGGACGCACATTCTGATTGACCGGAATGAGATGATGTATGATGAAACTACTGAAGGGGCCGGTGCCTATAATTTACGTGCGCTCTGAATCACGCGTGTTGAAATAACACTTGCCGTGGCTTTATAGAGCACCGAAGTCTGACGTCAATATCCTTAGAACTTAGAAGTCCACTGGTTCATGTACTTTTTATTTGCATTGTAATCCTCATAGGGGGATTTTAGATCGCCTCATTTGAAAAATAAACACATCATCCTGGCCGTTTCACTCATGGATATGAAGAATCAACTGACAGAGAAAATGTTACTGCTGTTGAAAACTTTAATTAGTTATTTTTTTACTGTATCAAATATGACTGTCTTAAACGATATACAAAGACACCTCCTTGACAATATTGCCAAGACAGTTTGTTTATTTTTGGACCATAATTCTTATATGAGACGATTTTAAGAAGATGACCCAATGTTATTCCCTGGTTAGGGGATGAGCGAGTGACGTCAGGACTTCGGCGCTATTTTGTCACTGCACGTACTCCTATTGGCTGGGGTCAGCAGGGAGTGTTGGGCGGGAGGAGTAGGACGAAGGCTCAGCGTCCTCCCGGTGGGGGCTCCTCACTGGCAGGTGAGTCAGTAGGATATACAACAACAGTGACATGACTGATTGATTGATTGAAGTGTTTATTAACAGTATGCAGAATATAGGTACATTTCAAACGAAAGCACAACTCAATACAAAAACTGTTGACACCATGAATATAGCATTACATGTGTTTACAATAGTACACATGTAGGGAAGATCAATTGGCATGACGACTAAAATGGAGAGAGAAAGAGGGCTAAAAAGCCCCTATTTGAGTTGAAGAAAAAAACCCATTTGAAGAGTGGGAGGCTTACGAGAATGAAGTGTGTGGTCTTTAGAGAGTGCACGATGCACACCAAGACGGCCCACTGTGAGATGGAAAGCAATACCAGGGAAATTGAGCCGGTGGCCTGTCCCTGTGGCTCGCATTGAGCAATGAGACCTTTGTGGCCAAAACAAAATTCAATTGTGAGAATAGAGAGGACAATGATAATATTTGATATACTCGTGGTGAGGCCCCGCCGAGAGAGAGAGAGAGAGAGAGCAGCAGTCTACTCTCTAGATTGTTCTAACCTTGAGTCACCCCTGCGGTCTGTCTGTCTGTCTGTAAATGGTGCATTCATAGCGCTTAGATAAAGATAGCGCTTTGCAATCAAAGCAATTTACCTAGATTGTGCATTACGTTCACCCATCCATCCATACACACATTCAAAGAATCCGTATCGGCATATACTGATAATCAGATGATCGGATCGGGAGCAAAAAAACGTGATCTGGTCATCCCTAATATAAAAAAACATGAGTGTTAAGTGAGGCTAGACTTTGCCAAAGGGATAGAGACTTAGAGAGATAATGTGAGGAGGGTATCCGAGATAATAGAAGACAAAATGAAAGTGACATGAGATTAAATGAAACAGGCTAATGGAGAAGCCAGGAGATCAATTAAAAGCCAGGTAAGGCAGAGTGAGGGGCAGTTACACAAGGAGAGAGAGAGAGATAATATAATTTCTGTCGGGTCTCGGGTGAAAACCTCATGTCAAAAACTGTTACTTTTCAGGAGTCAAATCATCAGAAATAGCAGATCCACAAGCTCATGCTTGTGTGTGACGCAACCCGGTCTCAACTCAAACGCGGTGAAATAGCACGGATTGGCATTTCCGTATACACGCCTAGAAAACCCCAAAACATGTACATATAACACTGAAATCCTCCCCATTGACTGTGACGGAGGGGCGCCGTCTCTAAAATGCCACTCCTTTCCATGCCATGCCATGCCGGAAGGCAGCATTCAGGAGAATTTTCCGAAGTCTCCTGAACTTGAACTCAGCATTTTGCGTTGAACACATTTGTTTAGAAATCCAGGTCACACACCGCATCTCCACTAAAGCTAAAGAGTGCTGGGTTGCGCCCGAAAATAGCTGATCTACAAGCTCTGCTATTTTCTTTGTCTAAAAGTGCCCTCTTACGGGTTGTCAGCCCCTACCTCTCTAACACTCTCTGCACGTCCCTGGTCTCTACTGAACTTGAGCCACGAGAGACACACACGAGTTGCTGTGTCGAGTGTTGCGAAGTTCGATAGAGCCGACTCAGCCCCGTCCGAGTTGTAACCCAATAGCACCGAATCGCAAATAATGTCAAACCGGATCTCACCCAAACACGGGCATACATACAGTACTGCTACAACTAGTGTGGACCCACCTTTTTAGACTGGCCTTTGCAACATCGTGCTGTATTGATTTCTTGATTTTTACCAGTGCCGTTTGCTCTGTTTTCTTTTTCTTTGCTTTATTGTCTCCGTTAACCCGGTCGATGCCAAACTTTGCACACACTCTCCCACACTTGGATGCCAACGATGAACCTCTGCCCCACATTTTCCAGAACGGCCTGTTATAGCGCCACCATGAGGCAGCTTTTCACATTTTTGTGTACCTATAACGCACCTACAACGAAATGTTTCTGCCAAAGAGCGATGACATGCTGCGTCATGCCCACGCACACGTGTGCACGTGCACGGTATATATATAGCACTGCATCAAACGAGTGTGGGCTCTGATCGCCCGCATATAAAGCATGCGCTTGAAAGCGCTCAGAAGTTGCGGCGCTCTTTGTGTTTGCCGGCGGAGGCACGCCGAGCATTTGCATATTAATGCATGCAATGACCGGCCCACCTTCTTTTCTCTGTGTTGTTGCTGCTCCCCCTCTCTTCCCTGCTTCTTCTTCGGCGCACGCTTATTTATTTATTTTCCTGATTGAACTTGGTGTACAGTAACCAGTGGTGGAAAAAAGTATACTCACATTTTGTACTTGAGTAAAACTATAGATTCAGCAATATAGAAATATGTGAAAGTCCAGAATTCAAAATGTACTCGAGTGAAAGTACAAAGGTATTGGTATCAAATTGTATACTCTTTGTGCAGAATGTCTCATTTCAAGTTTTCAAATGTACAGTCTTTAAAACTCTTTTGTAAATAGCAGATCTACAAGCTCACAATGCGTCACATAGCAACGCATTGTGAGCACTATATTTTCATATGGCCGAAATGTATATCGGGCTGAAGTGGTTAATGTATGTTTTGTAATGATAATGAAAATCTACAAAGTAACTAGTAACTAAAGTTTTCTAATAAATGTAGTGGAGAGTAAATGTATTTAGTTACTTTAGTGGTAGAAACTGCAAAAGAAAAAGCTGAGGTGTTGCGTTTTCTCTCGTTAAATTGGGGTGGGCGGTCATTTGCATTGCATTACAACCCCCCCCCCCCCCAAAAAAAAGGACGCTCTCAGCACACTCACTCACATTCGCGCACATATGCAGACGCCGTCGCCTATTGACCTGAATACATTATGTGCAAATGCGCGCACACCCACACACAAATGCACACGTACTTTCTTTTCCAAATAGAGAGCCAATATCCGAGTCCTCATATAGAGCTCTCACGTAAACTAAACAGGCTTACACAAATCTAAATGACCGAGTACACACCCCGCTGCATAGGGCAGGGGTTCTCAATCACAGAGTACACACCCTGCTGCATAGGGCAGGGGTTCTCAGTACACCCCCTGCTGCATAGGGCAGGGGTTCTCAGTACACCCCCTGCTGCATAGGGCAGGGGTTCTCAGTACACCCCCTGCTGCATAGGGCAGGGGTTCTCAGTACACCCCCTGCTGCATAGGGCAGGGGTTCTCAGTACACCCCCTGCTGCATAGGGCAGGGGTTCTCAGTACACCCCCTGCTGCATAGGGCAGGGGTTCTCAGTACACCCCCTGCTGCATAGGGCAGGGGTTCTCAGTACACCCCCTGCTGCATAGGGCAGGCGTTCTCAATCACAGAGTACACACCCCGCTGCATAGGGCAGGCGTTCTCAATCACCGAGTACACACCCTGCTGCATAGGGCAGGGGTTCTCAATCACCGAGTACACACCCTGCTGCATAGGGCAGGGGTTCTCAGTACACACCCCGCTGCATAGGGCATAGGGCAGGGGTTCTCAGTACACCCCCCGCTGCATAGGGCAGGGGTTCTCAGTTCACCCCCTGCTGCATAGGGCAGGGGTTCTCAGTTCACCCCCTGCTGCATAGGGCAGGGGTTCTCAGTACACCCCCCGCTGCATAGGGCAGGGGTTCTCAGTTCACCCCCTGCTGCATAGGGCATAGGGCAGGGGTTCTCAGTACACCCCCCGCTGCATAGGGCAGGGGTTCTCAGTACACCCCCTGCTGCATAGGGCAGGGGTTCTCAGTACACCCCCTGCTGCATAGGGCAGGGGTTCTCAGTACACCCCCTGCTGCATAGGGCAGGGGTTCTCAGTACACCCCCTGCTGCATAGGGCATAGGGCAGGGGTTCTCAGTACACCCCCTGCTGCATAGGGCATAGGGCAGGGGTTCTCAATCACAGAGTACACCCCCCGCTGCATAGGGCAGGGGTTCTCAGTACACACCCTGCTGCATAGGGCATAGGGCAGGGGTTCTCAACGTGTTTGGCAGGGGACCCCCAGAAACGCATGTCTCGCGATCCCCTGCCCCGCCCCCCCTGGCCACCAATACAAACTGACTGCCAAAATAACCTTAACCCATTCTGACCCAAGATCAGATTCATACGAGGTTTCCGCTGGACACACACTGGTCCGATTAACCCATTCTGACCTGAGATCAGATTCTAAAAATGTCAGTCGTTCTTCGATTTTTCAAAAATAGCAGACCTACAAGCTCGTATCGCGCCACTCGGTGGCGCGATATGAGCTTGTAGATCTGCTATTTTTTCAATAGGTAAAGCACGACATGATGCTAACACCAAAATGGGTTCCCGTTCAGAATGGGTTAATAATAGAGAAAATATATCATAAATGAATAATGAAACCATGCAGATATAATCATTAAGGAATGTTTATGCACCACATTATGTAAACTCTTAATTTTCCATTTTCCAGCCATTCAGTTGCAAAAAAGACAAAGAAAACACAAAATAGCATGCATACCATAGGATACATGCAAATAAATAACAATTATTTTACATGTACACTGCTATCCGTTGTCGTGGCAAGACTTAGGGGGAAATTAAGTAATGCAGATGTTTAACAATAATTCAACTCTTGAGAGCCTGAAATGAAACGGGTTTCAGTAATGCAGTAATGTGGATGTTTAACACTAACTTAACTCTGGATGGACCCATAAGGATGGAATTTGGTTTAATTTTACACTCTCGGCCCAGGCCGTAGCGTAACGGTCTGGGCACCGGACTGGTAATCCAGTCGCAGTGTGCCGCGGGTTCGACTCCCGGACCCGACACGGCCTTTACTGCATGTCATCCCCCCATCTCTCTCCCGTTTCCTGTCAGCCTACTGTCTGTCCCTTCAAAAATCAATAAAAGGCGTAAGCCGCAAAAAAAAAAATCTTAAAAAAAAAAAAAATTACACTCTCAAGAGTTAAAGATCCATTTAGTTAACAACTCTCATGCAGGTGGTCCCCGGACCACTGGTTGAGAACCACTGATGAAGTATGAAGTATAGTATGTATAAATCAGTAATTTAAAGTGTTTTTCTAGATGCCAAATGTTTCTTATAACAACAGCATAGCTCATGCACAATGTGAGGGGGTGCATATGCAAAGCATTTGGACAACTTGGACTGCTGTTTACTGCCAGATCCCCACATAAAGCCACTGAGGTGGAGAAAGGAGTAACGTCATCGTCATGCAACCCTGCACGACGTATGCTACCATACACTCATTCAGAGCCCACACACAATGCAGCACATGTTGTACACACAACACCCACACACACGCACACACTAGCGCATGCTTCAAGGCCCACTCCACGTACAGATCCCCGGCACACATGCAAAATGCACACGCGCACGCGTGCACGCAGCCAGCCAGCCTTGTATTCGTGTACACACGCACATGCACGGAAGACCAGAGAGCGCGTTGTTTGTCATTCATGCCAAGGCGGTGTTGCCTTTAAGCCTGTCGGGTTAGGGTCCCCCAGGGGCCTGACAAGGGGGATCCATGGCATAATCAAAGGAAACGCCAGCCTGTGATTTAGCGAACCCACGGGTACAAACATCTGCTCCCTGTCATCTGCTCCAGAAGCCACCACGGACATTTACATGTGTTTAATGTGGGAGCATGCAGGAGACAGTGCTGGATTTGTGCGTCATCAGCACTGTCACCACCATGCCCCCTGTTCTGTTTCCCATGGGGGAGGTGATGGAGAGGGTAGATATGGAGAGAGAGAGAGATTGGGACATGTGGCCTTATTCCCGTCTGGTGAGTTGCTGATTCATCTATTGGGTTTATTAGAACCTTTAACTCATTAAGTCCTGAGGCCAATTATTCAAATGCCTTCTAAATCAGTAGCTCTCGCACTTTGAAGATGTTTCAGAAATGTTCAAAAATAGCAGATATATGTATGTACAAGCTCACATGACGCGCAGCGCAGCAGATTTGCGACAGATTGACAGACTGACTGACAGACAGACTGACAGACAGACAGACAGAGCGAATGAAGGAGTTGTGCCATGGCCTTCGGGAGAGCCAATCAATAACAGGCCTGTGATATTACCCTCCACCCCCACACTCTCGCCCACACCTCCCCACCCTGCATCCACCTGCCAGCCAGCACCTCTGATGGAGCACATCACTGTGGAGCGAGCGGGCGGGTGGGGGGGGGGGGGTGGGGGGGGTATTCCTTTCCTTTGATGTCGGCTGTGAAGGTGTGGGCCTCTAAAGGCCACCTCCCCTCCACGTGTCTCTCCTTTATCGATTCTGCTCTTGATTTTCTTGAAGTTCTCCATGCATCTCCCTCCCCTTCCCCTACCCTCTCTCTTTCTCCCTCTCTCGTTGAACATTCATCTGAATGCCTGCCTCTCGCTCTCCACTCTTTCTCTTAATATCTCTTGTCATTCTGTCTCTGTCTCTGTCTCTGTCTCTCTCTCTCTCTCTCTCTCTCTCTCTCTCTCTCTCTCTCTCTCTCTCTCTCTCTCTCCCTCTCCCTCTTCCTCTCCCTCTCTATCTCTCTCTCGTCATCATTTCTCTGCCTGCATGGCAGGGTAATCCATCTGGCCGTCTATCAGTGGGGTGTGTAGAGCAAACACCTATCACTTTGTGAGCAGATGACTGATGCAATTCATTAGGAGAGAAGTGCGCGAGCTCTAATAACCCACTGCCAGCCGGCAGCATGTACGCACGTCAGCGTTCGCCCGCGCCGCCATCACGGGCGTTCGTTATTTGTGCATTCCGTTAAATGGAATCAAATCAGCTGGAACAGAAACACAGAATGAAAGGAGCGGCCGGAGTCGACTCAACGGCGACTTTCACTCACTTTGAGGGCAAAATACATCTAATAACGATTAATGCCTGATTATAATTCAACATGCAGAGAGATATTTAAAGGGATGTGGGTGAAAAAAAATAGCATTATTTTTTTCTGTCTTTCTTTTGAGGGGCGCTATAGCCTCTGTGACTACCTTTGTGTGAATTCTAGCGATGATTTGATTGGCTGATCACCCCATAGCGATGACTTGATTGGCTGAGCAAAGTAGCCTATGCATATTGAGGATAAAAAGTGAGGGCAGAAAATTGAAGACGTAATTTGTGATTGGCTGGTTTGAGAAGATTTATGATGATGTATGATGATAAGCTCCCCTCACTTCACACAGGGGTGATGTTTGTATTCGGAGTCATCATTGACAAAAGTTTGGGATTTTTACAATACAAATCTTTAAAGGCATGCGTTTTCCTCTGGGACGAAGAATCTCCACCTAAGTTGCACTCACATACACAAAACGTTCCAGTCTTATTCATAACTATATCCTGCAGGAATTTGCAGAAGGGTTTGTTGATATCATTCATAGCCTGATTTACATCCCATTTTATTCCTAAAAACATGTTGGTTTTTTATGCCTGTTATTTTCTGATTTGTGGAGTGATAATTAGAGATATCTAAAATGGCTCTGATATGTCAAGAAAATACAAATTTTGAACCTGGCTTCATCCAATCTTCAGAATTAGTGCAAATTAGGGCATATAATGCGTAATTTGCATATTTAAACATATCATTTCAGAAAACTTGTAATGCAAATTATCTTCGGATTCCAAGACGGCCGTTCTACCATCTGAGCGACTGCCACCCCCCAAATGGAAATTAATAAATGGAAGCAAAATGAACACTTTTATAATGAAATGAACACTGTGCCAGCCTGGTGTTAGTACGTTGACATTGGATTTGATTGTGTTTAACTCTCTAATTAACACCATCGTCCCTATAGCACTCAAGTACATTTTTTATTCCGAAATAAACACTATTCATCATAGTTCATCACAAAAAAGTACTTGTTGAAAGTGGGTGAAATGTGTTCTTGTGCAAAGTTTCCAGGACCTCCATGTCGTCATTGGTTCTGGAATCTTTAGTGTATAATAACTTGCAGTCGTTGGCTGTTTCACATGTGATTAAGATCACAGTCATTTGTGATCTTAACGACATGAAACCCATAGCAAAAATATCAGACCCGCTTTGCAATGCATTGTGAGCTTGTAGATCGACTAGTTTCATATTTATTCCTCTCAGAGTCCTCTCTCTCTCTCTCTCTCTCTCTCTGTGCTCCCTCCCTCTGTCATTCAGCATGTCCCCTCTCTCCTTGGCCTGGTCCCAGGTGCACGCTGGGAGCTGTGGACTGCTCCTTTATCAACACAGGGCCAGGTGCACCCTGGGAGCCTCCTGCCTGCCCTTTATCAGCGCAGAGGTGTGTGTGTGTGTGTGTGTGTGTGTGTGTGTGTGTGTGTGTGTGTGTGTGTGTGTGTGTGTGTGTGTGTGTGTGTGTGTGTGTGTGTGTGTGTGTGTGTGTGTGTGTGTGTGCGCACGTGTGTGCTTATACTTACTTATACTTATACAATACTTGTGAAGGCCAAATATACTCACACATATCGAATTTGAGAACGCTATGGTTTCTTAGGCTTACACTCAACAGTCAGGTTGAGGTAAGGATTAGGAATAGTAATTTAATTTGAGATGTTATGTTTAGGGGTTGGACTTATAGTTGCGTGCTGGTGTTGTGCACCAAAAATCTACATCTACATCTCTATCTACAACCTCACAACGTGTCAAGCTACAGCAGCTTGTAGATAGGTGACTTTATAGCTTTCGGTTAGAGTTAGAATGGCAAAAAAGAGAAAAGAAATGCATTCATTCGTAAAACGATGCAAGTATAGTAAACGTGTGTGTGTGTGTGTGTGTGTGTGTGTGTGTGTGTGTGCGTGTGCATGTGCGTGTGTGTGCGTGTGTGGGTGCATGCGTGTGCATGCATGCATAGACACGCTTACATGCCGACACTCATTCCAGTGTGTATCAAAGCGCTGGCGAGCGCCTATGTGAACAGAGTGGACTTCAACCCCCCTCCCGTGGGGGACATGGGGGTCCCTGCCACTTCAAAGAGCTTTGGGGCCCCGTGGTGCCAGCCCGCCCGCTGAGTAGGAAATCCTGTTTAAGTTGCGGGGGCCCTGGGGTTGGCACAGGATGTTGGCTAAACAATAGTTAGCCTTGCGCTTGCACATAAGGCCAACAACTAGCACTCACATCCTCGCACCACACTACAAATATTGAACTGTACACACTTTGACTACAACTATGTAAACCACGCAGTGTCTGGTTCTGCATTGGTTTGCAGGTTCTGGAAAGTTGCCACGTGGTCAGGGGCATTTTTCTACTATGAAGCCGTCCCGTTGTCGCGATCTTGTCGCTATAGCAGTAACACCATCAATGCTAGCGAGCTAAAGTTAGGCCAATCCTTGCTCTAGAAAATGCCAATGTTCCCATCGCGATCACCGGATAATCAGAAATGACATCCGAAACATCTCTGATCTGTTCAAAACCACAGACAGAGGCGCAAAAGACCGTACAAAGGCTGCGGCTTAACCCATTTTGGGCGGGAACCCCTTTTGGTGTTTTAAACATTGTGTTATAATTTAGCTGTTGAAAAATAGCAGATCTACAAGTTGTGAAAATGTGTCACAAATCTTTGAATATATATTTCAGAGCGAACATTTTTAACTAAAATATTGGCTTCTGGGGGTCCCTGGAACTACATATTTTGAGATGGGGGTCCGTGGCCCATCAATAACATGTTGTAGATGCATGCAACAATATAAAATACGGCTTTTAGCCGTGTGTTCGGAAGAATTACACAGTAATTACACAGCTGCTAAACAAGGACAAATGAAAGATGTTTAATTATTCAGTGTTTGGCTGACCAATGTGGTGCACTGGATTTTATCTGGGGTTATTTGCAAATTGGCTGCATTCAGCTGATATGCTGTGATCTCATCACAAAGTGAAACGCCAAACAGTTTTACGCCCTCTGCGAAGCCAACGCAAAAGAAAAGGGGTGAAAAAATGAAGATGAATGGTATAGGATGGTCGGGGATTACGGATTGAGATTTCAAAGAAACTAGCGTTAAGGGGGTGTAGAGAGAGAGAGAGGTATCAAACGCAGTTTCTCCTCTGTGTTCCAATTCCTGTTGAGACTCATTGTAGTAGATGGTCTGGGAATTATATCTATTACAAAGTGTTTCTTTTGTTAAATAAACAAGAACAGGCTGGAACAAAATGCAGGGCTGAGACAGTTGGTTCGCCGACGGGTGCTCAAACCACGGAGACGGAGACCACATCCTGGAAGGCAGCAGACTCCCTTATAGTGGATTATATTGGCACAGGAGGTGGAGCAGCTGTCTGGGAACCGTATAGGTCCCTGGTTAGATTCCCAGCCCCCCTTTCTGGCTTTGTGTCAAAGTGTCATTGAGCAAGAGACTGATCCCTGAAGTCTGATTCATAATTAGCTGTGTGCCGGTGTTGCATATTGAAAATAGCAGAGATATTATGCTATAATTCATGTCAAAAATAGGCTGTTGTGTCGGCAATGTGGCAATAGGCAATGTGTCGTGAAAGCCAGACATTGTGAGCTTGTAGATCTGCTATTTTCAAAAGATACATTTTATACATTTGAAAATGAAAACTTGTGAAATGGGACATTCTGAATAACTGGTACTTTCTACTTTTGTTACTTTATGTTCAGTGCATATTGATGCCAATACTTTTGTTACTCAAGTCAATTTTGAATTCCGGACTATTACTTGACCCATTCTGGGTGGGAACCCCTTTTGGTGTTAGCATTATGTTATGCTTTAGCTATTGAAAAATAGCAGATCTACAAGCTCATAGTGGCGCACTACGAGCTTGTAGGTCTGCTATTTTTGAAGAATCAAAGAACGACTGACATAGAAACATAGCTTTTTCTGGATGTAGAAGACATTTTTAGAATCTGATCTCAGGTCAGAATGGGTTAACAGTAAGAGCATTACTACATTGCAGTATTGATACTTTTTACTTACGTAAGAAATGTGAATATAGGCCTACTTGGCTACTTTCCCCACCACCGTCGAGCATTGTGCGCCTCTAGATGGGCTCTATTCTGCACACGACACTGCCGTACGACGGAGTATAAATGTACATTAGGATTCCTCACATGTCACAGACTCTATAAAGCTATCCATAAAGCTGTGCTTGAGCTGCGAATCACCTGATGACTAATATACAGTCAGACGGTCACACAGTCAGTCAACCCTTCTGTCAGTCAGCCACATAGACAGGCATGCAGGTGGACGCACAGGGAGAGCAAAAAGAAATGAGCCCACAAAACTTAATATACCTTTGAATATTGGATGGCTTGCAGATTAATATAACTTTTTTTTTACGGTCCGTGGGGTTCAGATGGGAATACTTTTATTCTAAATCTAGTCTCTGAGATTTATACCTGCACACCCTCTGCCTCCATTGGTATGCAAAGCAAGAGAAGAGAAGAGGTTGTATAAAATACAACCTCTTCTCTTCTCTTCTCTTCTCTTCTCTTCTCTTAACTTTTTATAATGTTCGCTCTTTGAGCAACAAGATGAATGAACTGGTCGCTAAAGTTAAATATGACAACGAGTTCAGACAGAGCAACCTCATCTGTTTTACAGAGAGCTGGTTGAAAGAGGAGATGTCAGACCCAAATCTGCCGGGTTGCACAATGATACAGGCTGACAGAGACATTAATATGTCACGGAAATCTATTGCCGGTGGCTTGTGTGTCTACATGGATACACGCTGGGCTACCCAGTATACCGTTCGGGAACGGGTATGCACACACGACTATGACATCTAGCAGTGGTCTCATTTCGTCCCTTCTACCTCCCAAGATAAGAGATAAGAGAGTTTGGCCAGATTACAATCATGCTGGCTTATGTACCTGGGCCGGACTTTGTGGGGGCTGCGGCCAGTATAGCAGAGAGCTACAACAATGCTCTGTCCCGCGCAGTTTACCAACCCGTTCTGCTGCTAGGGGACTTTAACTCTTGTGAACGGTCCGATCACCTGCCCACTCTACACCAGTACGTGGACAGTCCGACCCGCCTGGCACGCACCCTGGATAAGTGTTATGGCAACATACCAGACGCCTATAAATCCATCTGCAGGCCATAACGTAATACATCTACTCCCACAATACAGGGCTAAACTGAGGCGGGAAAGACAGTGACCAAGGAAATAGTGACCTGGACTGTAGAGAGGAAATGAGATGTGAGTTGGAAACGATTGACTGGCTATTTCCTAACTCATGTGACACCCCTCATGAACTGATTGAGACTTTTACATCATTATCTGTTGTTTAATGAAAGTAAAATCATGCAAAATAAAATTGTCCGAATATTCCCGAATAACAACTTATGGATGTCTAGTGAAGGGTTGCATTCATGAGGAAAGACGGGCTTGGTAATTGTAATGTTGAGTTAGTTAGAGAAAAAAGATGTGAATTAAGATCTAAACTGAGAAAATCTAAAATAGATTGAGTACCAATAATTCTCAGGGAACGCCAAGATAGCATGGGAAGGTCTGAATGTGATGATGGGCAGGGAAACTAAGCAAAAGCGTGCTCACACCCCTCTCCAGCTTTTGCTATTGATCTAAATATATATTTCAGTCGTTTTGATAAGAATGACTGTGAGTGCTGCTGAGTGTGATAGTGTGTGTAGGTCCATTCCGGAGTATGTCCCTATTTCACTCAGTGAACATTTAATTGTAGCTAGCCTGTCTTGTATTAAGCCCAACGTGGCCCCTGGGGGCCAGATGGCCTTAGAGGTATATGGCTGTATTTTGCGTGTCTTAAGTACCAGGTCTTATTACCTAACTTGAGTAAACTAAAAACCTGGAGGCGTGATCAATGCTCTTTGGCCACTCAGAATAGCCAAATGGCATTGATCACACCTCCAGGTCTTTAGTTTACTCAAGTTAGGTAATAAGACCTGGTACTTAAGACACGCAAAATACAGCCCATAGAGTGTTGAAAGAAAATGTTCATGAAATTAAAGGTATAGTGTTGAAGATACTTCAGTATTTGTTTGACTCTCTAACAATGCCAAATGTATGGAAAATGTCTTGTATTTTGCCTCTCCCCAAGAAGCCTGGAGCCACTGAACTAAAATACTTCAGGCCCATTGCTCTTACTTCCATTTTTGGAAAATGCTTTGAAAGACAAATTACAGCGATGGTTTCTAACAGCTTAGATCATCTCCAATTTGCTTATAAAAGCCAGAGAGGAACTGATGATGCAACTATCAGCCTGTTTAACACCCTGTCAAAGCATCCCACTTTGCCAGGGTAATCTTTATTGATTTTACCTCTGCTTTCAACAGCATTCAGAGACACCCTTCTGAGACTCATTGACATGGAGGTAAATGGAGGTATTGTCAATATTGTCAGAGACTTCCTCTCTGACCGTCCTCAACAGGTCTGTATTAATGATACTCTGTCCGACAACACTGGTGCTCTGCAGTGAGTGAGTGAGCAAGCATATCATGGAAACAGTCTATAAGAACCTGATAGAGGGAATCTTTTAACATGGCAATGTGGTATATGGCAATCTTAATGTAAAAGGAAGAAGCAAGCTGCAGCGAATAGTGAACCTAACCTCAAAAATCATTGGGAAGAGACGGAAACAATTAAGTTGTATCTACAAGGAAGTACTTCGGGGGAAAAAAGCTGTCAAGCTAGCAAATGTCCCCTCATCCAGTTCGAACTACTTTCCTCTGGCAGACACCCGTTACAGTACAAAAAGCTAACCGTAACATCTTTAAAAATTCCTCCACTCCTAATGCCATTAAGGCACTAATGATACCATGTCTCGCTAGATTTGTTTTTAATGTATTTGCCACTGTTGTCCATCATTTCTGCCATGAAGATAATTGTGTAAGTGTTGTTACTGTTTGTTTTTACTGTTGTTTGAGACCAAAGACAAATCTCCACACGTGGACAATAAATGAAACTAACTAACTAAAATCACCTACTGTCCACTGCAAGAGCTTGGAGGAAAGGGGAGAGAGAGAGAGAGAGAGAGAGAGAGAGAGAGAGAGAGAGAATATGAGGAATAGGGATATTGTAATTGGGCCTCGACTGTTCTCATTTCACGTTTTTCTTGTTCTTTTTTTTCATTGCGGGCAGTGGCTGTCATGCGTGACAGCAATTACAGTGTGTTTCCAAGACGTCGCGGCCGTGCAGGCACAACTTGCGAGAGATGGTCGGGGGGCCCCGGACCCCCGGAGTGAGGGGGTGGGGCTATACTCTTGTGCTATACTCTGATGCATAGCACCCCGCAAGGCATATAGTCAATTGAGGCAAAGTCTGACGCATGAGAGAGGTGAGTGAGACACCGATCAGAGAGCTGCACAGAAGAAACATGGAGGAGACAGACAAGAGAATGAGCTATAGGGAACCAGAAGAGAGAGAAAGAGAGGGAGAGAGAGAGAGAGAGAGAGAGAGAAAGAGAGAGAGAGAGAGAGAGAGAGAGAGGTGGTTGTGATAAAGGGATTTGTGATAAATTAAGGGGTGATGGAAAGGCGCTTGAGATCCAGGGCGATCCATATAAGTTAAGGGTGTGTGGGGGGATGGGGGAGTATGATTCCTGCAATTCTAAGAGTGAGACTCTGCCCTGCTGCCAAAAGCTATATTTTGAGATGGAAACCTTGGCCGTATAGGGTAGCGTTGAGGAAAGGCCACAGCCACAGGGTCAAATGAATCAGTAGGGTTCATTCATCCCACGGGGAGCTTGAAGGTGCTCAGCCACAATTCCGTGGCAATCCAACTGGGAGTTTCCCCAGATATCTTGTGTTATTATGTACATCACCCTGCCTCGTTTCAAGCTTGCGGATCTGCTATGCTTTTGATGTGTGACACAGTATGATCAAGTAGGCATTAATTAGGTTAGAACATGTATAGATGAAAGGTTTCTGCCAGATTGCGACAATGTAATTCTATGAAAAAAAGGAAACTGATATTCACATATCAAAAGTTGTCCGTTATCTGTCACCCTACCAGCTAGCAGGCCAAAGCTAAAAGTCCAACTGTGTGTCAGCACCCATGCATGCAATGAGATGTTTTCATCTCTCTTTATTGTTGTTGTTTATCTCCCTGTACCAACACAACAATATTTTTCTCACAGCCTGTACACGGCTGTATACTCCTATACAGAGTTTGGGTGAAAAGCCCTATAGAAGGCCATTATTTAGAAGAAAGCGCTGTACACAATTGTGCACCCTGGGCTCTGGAGATGCTATTACTTAGTTCCCGCACCTATACAGTACATGCTCCCAAGGGTGCCACTTGTATAGTTCTCGTGAATGCATTTACATTATCTTCATTGTCATTGCATTAAACATGCACCGAAACCTTGTCAGACAGCAACCAGCTCCGAATGCAGTAGCAGCTTTTAACACACTATGCAAAGTATTTAGTATAATATATTAAATACAATTAGGAAACGGTATTAAATACTTCATCAAAGGCAAGTATAATAGGGTTATCTACTATCAGGCATAACTCCAAACCTACAACCTCTAAACATAACCTATACTCCCCAAATTGGTTTGTTTTATTCCATAATTCATAACTTCTCAAATTCTACTTCTAAAAGTGTTGTAAAAAGTCTGTACATGCACATATGCGCTCACGCACCTGGAGTGAGGCCCTCTCCAAGGCACTGTCACATAGCAGCATGCGGGTGGGTGTATACTTGAAAGGCAGCTGCGGTATGCACTGTACATTCTGAAAGGCCACTGCTGCTAGTTTAAAAGCATGCGTGGAGGAACATTCGCATGCAGGTACCAGTAGCTCTCTGCCTCCTGCAGGATGATGCGTCACACACACGCACGCACGCACGCACGCACCCACTTGATAGTGTCGTACGACCACGTGTGTGCGTGTGTTTGTATTACTGTACTTGTGAGGACCAGATGTCCCCCAAAAGTATTTCTATAGGATATGTTTAATCATGTGCGGAGACACCTTTAGACACACCTTTAAAGTGGTGATTAGCCTGCTGTCCCTGCTGTCACCCTCACATTTGGCTTCATCACAGGCAGTCCTTGTCGCCTCCTCGCTTCAAGAAAGAAGCTGCAGGCTGCCCAGAGATTCAGCGCAGTCAGATAGACTGAGATGCAGGACAAAGGTTTTTCCTTGGCCTCTATGGAATGTGCGTGCAACGTTTCACGCCCATCGGTCCCGTTATACATAAAAACTACTGTAGCTCCACCATGAGGCAGATTTGAACGTTTTCAAGTGTCATTTCTTCATGAGCCTATAGTGGGCATGTGCTTTCAAAGTTTCACGGAACAGAAATTGCACGCTGCATCATTTGCATTTTGTTCAAAACGGACCAATCCTGCAAACTATGGAAGCCATGTGTTGTCAATCAGGATGGACTATGAAACATATTGGACAGATCTGTCTTTCATGATCGCATAACTATAGAGATACTACCGATTTGTGTGATGTTTGAACAAAATCTGCAGGAGTAAAACAATAAAAGGTTTTGCAAAAATCTGCATTAGCAACAGGTTCGCTGCGATCCGGTCAACGGTGATTAGCTGCTCGCAGATGGACACGCACGCACGCACGCACGCACGCACGCACGCACGCACGCACGCACGCACGCACGCACGCACGCACGCACACACACACACACACACACACACACACACACACACACACACACACACACACACACACACACACACACACACACACACACACACACACACACACACACTGGCGGAGGCCAATTGGCCTAATTTGGTGAGCATTTGTATGACGTTGTTGTTAGTGAGCCATGCACCAGCCACCCCCTCACAAAGCTCTCTGATGAGAGTCTATTCTTATTCTATCCTTAAGAGCCACTAATAACACCTCCAAACCGACCAGGCGGTAGATATTGTCTTTGTAAAATGGCCCTGGGAAACCCAGTTAGTTTTATGTACACATTATTTTAATCCAGCATGAAGGGAAGACATTATGGGAGTTCCTATATACCTTACCGGTATATATACGGCAGGACAAAGCGTTGTCTACAGGGGGTCACCAACATGTCTTCTTATTTTGATCATAAGACCCAATTACTGAATGTCAGTCTCCTTCCGAATATGCATGAAACTGATTTACTACGACACTATATGGCATATGATATTAGGTAGGCTGTATTTTGCGTGTCTTAAGTACCAGGTCTTATTACCTAACTTGAGTAAACTAAAGACCTGGAGGCGTGATCAATGCCATTTGGCTATTCTGATTGGCCAAAGAGCATTGATCACGCCTCCAGGTCTTTAGTTTACTCAAGTTAGGTAATAAGACCTGGTACTTAAGACACGCAAAATACAGCCCTAGGAGTCCAACTGGTTCTCAAATGTTTTATTTGCAAAGAGCCCCTTAACTCTCAGAGTCACAGTGTTCTGGTCATTGGGCTATCTCTTCATGTGTATTATTGTCCGCTCCTTTTGTACGCCGGATTGTCCGTGGCAAAAATGTAATGTTGGAAATGATATCCACCACGAGAGAGGAGGACAGAGATGGAACAGAACACCCTGTCCCTGCAGGTCTTCACCACTAAAAGAACACAGATAAAACACGACCTCCCCTCCTCCTCCTCCTCTTCCTCCTCCTCCTCCTCCTCTCCCTCCTCTTCCTCCTCCTCCTCCCCCCTACTGGTTTTAGTTAAGTGGCTTGTGTGCCAGAGAACCAGTGATGAATAACCTGCAGACCTTTGTATTTAATTATGCCTCCCCTCCCTCTGCCCTAGGTCTCATTTTATTTTTCTGCCCTACTTTTTTGTGTTACTTTTCTTTTTTTTCCCTTAAGCGTGCATAATCATTTCATATGATATCATCTGCTTAATGTGCTATTTTACCATACAGTTAAATATGGGCTATAAATCTGACTCGGTTGTCCTTTTAATAGATGTGGCGCCTACACCCCCCACCCCTCCCTCTCCCTCTCTCTCTCTCTCTCTGTCTGTCTGTCTCTCTCATTAATGTGTGCATTAGGTTAGTAGCAGGTTAGAATCGTCTGAATACTGACCGCTGAGATCAAATCAAAGGCTCAGATCACCTGCTCATATCAATATCAATCAATGCCATCTCAGGGATGTTTTTGAAGTGAGAAAGAGATGATGCAGTAACTGGAAATTGATTCTGTTTGATCAACACTTCCCATGTGTCCAGGGAGCTCTAGTCTGAACCATTTGTTTCTCAAAATGCATCCCATGCAACCAAGACAATACTCCCTATCTCACACACACACACACACATGCACACATGAGGGAAGAGCTTCTAGAGATGCAAGTGTTGCCTCTGTCCCAGCCTTAAGCCCTAACCACACCATGGTCGCCATGCAACTCCTTGCAACTACTTGCAAACATTATTCCCAATGGCAGTTGCAAGGAGTTGCAGCCGGTGTGGTTTGGGCCTTACTCATCTGCGAAGAGAAAAGCCTGGTCACAACCTAAGGCAGAGAGTGCATAGCCAGAAGCGTCGGGCCGGAACATCCGTCAGATGTATTTCCCCCGGATACGATATTTTTCGACCAATCACAACACTTGTTTCATACACGGAGAATGTAAACAGATTTGTAAAGCGTTCCAGCAATAGGAACTAGCGTAGGTCTTGCCCAGCGTGTGCCTTGCTTGACTTGATCTTGCCCTCGCTCTTGCCGGCGTTTCCCATGTTTCCTGACACACGCATGCACGCACGCACTCTCTGTGAGTTGAATGAACACAGCCAACATCTCCAACATCACCCAAGGACTTGTTAATTAGCGTCACGGCATCTGTCCCAGAGAAGAACCCACACACGTACACACACAAAAAGAGAGAAAAATATGCACAAAGACATCATTTAACACGTATATTCTGTGATCACCTTCCCTCCCAAGACAGCAGCCGTAGCAACAGATGCCACCCCCCCTCCCCCATATAAGACCCCCATACCCCCCCCCCCCCCCACATAAGCACCCCCCCCCAGCCGACACACACACACACACACACACACACACACACACACACACACACACACACACACACACACACACACACCACAACAACCTCATTTTAATATTCATAGCTCTAATGTACATGGGGGGGGGGGGGGAGATTCACTTTATGCGATGGGTCTTTAATTGATGTTAGACATGTGTTGTTGAATAATGTATGCAATATCTTTATTACGTGTGTGTGTGTGTGTGTGTGTGTGTGTGTGTGTGTGTGTGTGTGTGTGTGTGTGTGTGTGTGTGTGTGTGTGTGTGTGTGTGTGTGTGTGTGTGTGTGTGTGTGTGTACAATTTTGAATTGTGACTATACTTCGTCGCGGCAATTAAGTGGGAACACATTCTGAAACAATTTTGCTTCAACGTAAAGTCACGTTTTCATGAATAAAACATTATTTCAACCATCTAATTAACTAGCACTTCTGCATGTGGTTGGAGGAGAGTCTCCCTACTCTTCTGTTTGAACTTTGACCCTGGTGTCACCATAGAGGTATAAAAGGATAGAGGGAGGACCGGAGCTATTCATTTCAACTGAAGTTGCTCAGTGGCGTTTTGAAGCACCCGGAAGACTGCCGGAAGTAACATGTTAACTCAATGGCTCGAGCGAGCGGAAGTTAACCCTGCAGGACCTCGAATGTGAGGTCTGGGATGACGCACGTTACGCACATGACGTCAATGAACGTCCGTCCACCTCCATGAACGTGCTGCAGATCCACTTCTTGCCAGTAGTTACTTGAGTATTTCCAATTTTCAGTACTTTTACTTCTACTCCACTACATCACAGAGCCAACATTTGTAGTTTTACTCTTGTAACTTTAGCTACTAGTTACTTTGGTTTTCATGCCATAAACCAGTTCAGCCCTATGTGCACTTTGGCCATTTGAAAAGAGCAGATCAACAGCTCAAAATTTGTCGCGATGTGACACATTGTGATGAGCTTTTCCACCCGACAGAGACATTCTATTGAAGGATACCAGAGGATAAGGAACAATGACGTGAAGTTCCTTCTCTTTGTCTCCACTAGGCCGAAGGCATGAAGAGAGAGTATATTTTGCACTCCGTGAAATCTTTCACAGACTTTCCTACTATAGGCTGAGGAATATATCCCACCCTTTTCATAATGGCCCTATTATAGTGCCACCAACAAGTGGATTTTTGCAAAAAAAAAACATGTTTGGAACAAAATGCCTCAAATCATCCCATTGCCATCCAAGGCGTCAGAAGAAATGGCACCCTTTTCACATTGGCCTAATATAGCACCACCAGGAGGCCACAACCTGACCTGCCCTGGTGGAGACCTGTGCCCCAAGGGTCACTTTATCTAGTCTCCTCTGTGGCCAAAACCGTCGGACTATGTGTACACCCATGACGGGGTCCCCGTGTCCCAACGTTGATAAATGAGGTAATTACGTTCATGTGAGTCCATGGGATTGTTTCGTCCATGAATTCCACATAACGAGGGCCTCTCAATTTAATTGGGGAAACCTGCTGACACATGCATCTTCCTTTGATAATAGATGCATTTTGACCAATCGAGAGCCGCAGGAAATTTGCAGATGTCCTGTCCGGGAACCAGGCAAACCAGGTCCAAATGCCATTGACATATTTGGGATTTGCTGGCTCTTACATCACAAACCGCAGGGAAATCAGAGCACTTGTTTGAGCCAGAAAAATACACATTTGTAGTTGCTTTACCATGATTATTGGCATGACAGTGACGTGTTGACGTGACAGTAATTGATAGAATAATATCCTTTATACTGTGCATTCTTCCGAGTTGCAGCCCCCATTTCCAATTCCGTCCTGCTTTGGGCCCACATGGAATTGAGCTCGTTCAATTGGAGCAGGGAGGAAAGACATCCATTTTAATCCCAACAATTCCTCTTTCCCCCCCGCCCCCCCTCTCAACAATGGCTGGAAATCCCACCCTGCGAGCAACACCAGAGACCTCAGAAGTGGTATATAGGTCTGTGCATGAAATGTGAGGGATTACCAGCCATACAGCCAGACACGCACTGTAGCTGCAAAGGGCTAACACCCAGAGCTGCGGGGTTTCTCATTATGGCGTTGGAAAAAAATGTGCATCCATCTTGCCGCGCAATGCACCGCGCCGCATCACATGTATTGTTGCCTATATAGAGCCCCCCCTGCTGTGAAGTTATAATGAGCACATCAGCGCATGAGAGGCAGGCCGTAAGTTGTGTGTTCTATGGCCTCAATTTGACAATGGGAACGGGCTTATCAGCTGCCGAAGGGGCTGGAGAA
Organism: Protomyctophum parallelum; assembly: GCF_964188405.1. Lineage (NCBI taxonomy): Eukaryota > Metazoa > Chordata > Actinopteri > Myctophiformes > Myctophidae > Protomyctophum > Protomyctophum parallelum. The sequence goes on from NC_139714.1 coordinate 3,151,493, forward strand.
GAGATAGGGCTCACACACTTACAGTATGTGTGTGTGAGAGAGAGAGAGAGAGAGAGAACAGGAATTTATGCAACTCGGGCTGACTGGGCAACACAACACTGTTGGACTGTGTGGGTCAACTGAGTTGTGCAAAGTGTGTGTTATTAGTAGGCTACACGGAACATAACTCACATAGATCACTCTCACATAATGTGAACACTCAGTCATGTATCCCTTTTCCAATGGAACTAGTCGTACTGTATGTAGTGTAGCAGATGTAAATGGTGTATTTATATAGTGCCTTTCTCCAAAGCGCTTTACGATGTGCATCGCATTGTCCATTCATCTACACACATTCACACTCCGACAGCGGAGGTAACCATGCCTATCTGTCTGTCTGTCTGTCTGTCTGTCTGTCTGTCTGTCTGTCTGTCTGTCTGTCTGTCTGTCTGTCTGTCTGTCTGTCTGTCTGTCTGTCTGTCTGTCTGTCTGTCTGTCTGTCTGTCTGTCTATCTATCTAGTTTTCAGCCTAGTGCTAAAATATTCTCCAAACCCTTCAAAGCCTGTCATGCACTGTAAATATCTCTCTCACGCACGCACGCACACACGCACGCACGCACAAACTAAATACTGTATGTTGGTACTACATACAGATTCCCCCTTTTGCTCATAACAGCAGCACTTTGCGGATCAGTTCATCATTCCTGCGTCCCCAGATGCTTTGCTGGAGCAGCGGCAAGTAATAGTGAAAGATGAATGGTTCGGCTCTAACGCACTGTAATCAGAACAAACGAGAACAGGAGACAGTGACGGAGAGCAGAGAGGGAGTCGGTGATAGAGAAACACAACGCAGGGAGAGAGAGGGGAAAACAGAGATAGAAAAAAGGGAGACTGGAAGACTTATACGGTACAGTAGCAGTGTTAATGTTTTCAGCAGATTTTGGTTTAGTCTTAGTGTTTTGAATAACACACATTTAGTCTTATGCATATTTCTGAAAGTGTTCAGTCTAGTCTAGTCTTAGTTGACTATAAAATGTTTAGTCTTAGTCTTAATGCAATGTTAATTTTGCCAGAAAATATTTAGTCTTAGTCTTTTGAATAACACACCATTTAGTCTTCTAAAAATGTATTTAGTCGTCTGAAATTGTTTAGTCTTAGTCTAGTCTTAGTCGACTAAATATCAAAAACTTTAGTCTTTTAGTCTTAGTCTTAGTGAACACAATTAGCAGTGTACAGTAGCCTGTCATTATTCATTGATGACCCACAAGCTCACAATTGTCACAATCCGATGTGTTGTGAGCACCTGTGATTGCGGTGATTGACAACCGGTATAACTCTTCTGCTATACGAGGCACTCCATCTTGGCCATCACAACGTGAAGTCTTTGTCCAGTCCAAATGGCACAGCGCCAAGAATAACCAGTGGTGGAAAGTAACTACATGTAAGTAGTCTAAGTACATGTACTTAAGTATTGAACTTAAGTGAAATTCTGAGGTAGTTGTACTTTACTAGAGTATTTCCAATTTCCTAATAATTTTACTTCTACTCCACTACATCTCAGAGGGAAATATACTGTACTTTTACTCCACTACATTTATTTGAAAACTTTACTTAGTTACTTTGTAGATTTTGATTATTATCACAAGACAGTGAAGACACAGTAACCACTTCAACCCTATATACATTTCGGCCATTTGAAAATACCAGATCTACAAGCTTTTTTGAGTGGTGCAACCACTCCAAGGAACAGCAATGTCCGTGTTCACCTATGTGTCCCTGTGACGTTAATGAGCACGAGAATGAGTACCAGTAGGGGCGCTGTTGTGTGCTGTTGTGCCAGAAACGGAGAGAGAGAGTGCTACAATGTTGCCTGCTAATGAGAGAGAGGGGGGGGGGGGGGGGGGGGGAGTTGCACCACTCAGTTCACACAGGTGTGATTTTTACTTTATATTTGAAAACTTGCATAATGAGTTATTTTACTTACAGTATGTTGATGCCAATACTTTTGTACATTTACTCAAGTACATTTTTTTTTCTGGACATTTACTTGTAGCGGAGTATAGTTCTGTATTGCAGTATTGATACTTTTACTTAAGCAAAGACTTATAGGGGATTCACACTGAGACGGACTGAATCCGTTTCATTGGAACCGTTTCCGAATACGGTTGCCTGGTCCCCGATGGCCATGATTCACATTGCCCGAGATTCAACAGCGCACCCGGGTACACTTGCATAACACACTTTAATCCTCCAGATGGCGGTTTGCTTGATGGCTGGCGCGCACGGACACTGACCATCAACTCTGCGACATTGTCTCAAATAAATCCAGACACACTGCATTGCATTGCCTCTTTGGCTTTTTGCCGTTATACTACTTCACTGTCAGCCTGCCTGCTATTCACTGTGTCAGTCAGTTCTGTGCTCCAGTGTATTAGTTTGCTATGGATTCTACTTCAGCATTATTATTATTTTGTTTTACTTTGGAGGGACCGTACCTATGTTCCCTCAGCTCTATGTTCCCTCAGCCTACGACAACCTACCTCCTCCCTCATCCTAACCCTAACCTCCCCCGGGGCAGACACCTAAACCTAACCGCAACCCTCTCCCGACCCGCAGCGCACCCCCGGGGCAGACACCTAAACCTAACCGCAACCCTCTCCCGACCCGCAGCGCACCTCAGGGCTGAGGGAACATAGGGCTGAGGGAACATAGGTATGACCCCACTTTGGGAACTGTGCCAAGCAAAGCCCAAGAGCCACGTGTAGTCCGCAGAATAAGATCAGCGCGTACTGCGGTGCTGCGCGTATACGCAGATTCAACAGGAGACGGGCGGCGTTGAGAAATGCGCTGGTGTTACGCGTCGTGCAGCGGCTGTGTTTTTTTTTGTTGAGGCTTGGCTCGTCGACTAGAGATTATGTCACGTTCTTTAAAAAAAAGAGTCCACTTCCTTATTTAGGTACGCATTCATTCACATTGGAACGATCCGTATCTGAATACACTTCAACGGTCCAGAGACCCGCCCCCCATGCGGTCCCGGGGACGGTTGGGCGATCCGCTCCCGGGAACGGTACGCATCATTCACACTACGACAACATCTGCCAAGTGGTCCCGAGTGCGCACCCGGGACCATAGTGTGAATCCCCTATTAGAGCACTTTTTCCACCACTGTTCTCGGGGGAAATGATCTCTTAACTGTCACGCGGGCGCAAGCGGAGTGCAGCTGTCATTTAACCCACACACCACCCGACATTATCATCGTGTCCCCGCCAACCACATTCGTCACCGACCTTGACACGGCCGCGGCTGCGGCCGGAACGGGAAGGGAAGGGAGTGAGGGTGAGTGAGTGAGAAGAAAAGAGGGAGTGACACATGAGTGAAAGTGAGAGGGATAGAATGTCTGGACGGACAGAGGGAAGGAAGGCCCTGAAAGCCCACTTGACGAGTTGTCAGCGTACAGCAGGCCGGTGGAACCCGAAGCTCGGCCTTATCCTTTTAAGCGCATTAAGGAAGGGAAAGCATCTTTGTTGCTTTTCGTTTAACATTATTTTAAACTTTAGCTGTTGAAAATTTGTAGTGCGGCTACAAGCTCGTAGTGTGGGTATTTTTGAAAAATCGTGAAAATGTGCAAAAATCAGAATATTTATATTATCTCCCAGTGAATGCTTTTACTCAAATCTTTGCTTCTGGGGGGTCCCTGGAACAACATATTTTGAGATGGGTGTCCGCGGCCAATTACATATCATTCTGGGGCTCCTTGACATGAGCCACTGACATAGAAACATATAGGTTTTTCAGAAAACTGAAAATGATTTAGAAGACATTTTGTAGAATCTGGTCTCAGTCCTAAATGGGTTAAGTGCAGGGAGTCATCGGAGGACACCAGACAACTGACTGAACGGACTTGACACGGGCACAATTTCCGCTATATCGGCCTCCCTCGCACTCCCTCCCTATACATTCCGTTGGCTTAACTACCTTTCAGGCTTGGCGCGGTGACAAATGGCTTCTGTCTTTTCTAATGTAATATTTGTTTTCCCACTCCTGAGAGCCCCCCTCGGCAATACTCCGCCACGGCGAGGGTGTCTGCGGCAGGGACGGCTTTCACTGCATTAGCTGACTGTCTCTATTCCCCGTCTGATTGTTGATGTTTTGACGGCCTGTCTCAAGTGACGTTGCCTCGTTTTTTTTTCAGATTCCTTTCCCCATGAACCTTCTCTCCTTAGGAGGCTATTATTATCTTGTGTCCCCTTCTGTCCTCGATCCTCACCTCTGTCCGGTCTGTATCATGCTCACGCCATATCTCTGCCTCTCTCGTTGTTTGGTTGTCAATTCATTCCAATCCTCATCTCCAATTAGTTAATCTCTCTCTTTCTCTCCCTCTCTATTTTCTCTCCCTACCCTCTTACTATTTCTCTTACCTTCTATTACCAACCACTGAAGCAGCACAATCTCTCCCATTTCCCCTCCTCTCATACCTTAACTTACGTTCCACCTACCTACCATCCTTCCTCCATCTAGCCCCCCAATTCAATTCCTTTATCCTGTCTCTCCTCCTCCTCTTCACTCTCCACTTTTCCGCTGTGTCTTAGTTTCCAGATGCTGGCTGTCTCAGCTCCCTGGTCCGTGGCTCAGTGACGAGGCCCGGCAGGAATTCAAAGAGCCATTCTGGCATTTCCTCCAAGCAATTGCTTCTTTTTCTTCTCGCAGTAATAAAGAGTAGCTTGAGTCTCTCCCACACACACTCTATCTCTCTTTATCTCTCTCTCTATCCATCTATGAATGAATGGACGTTGCCATAGGCAAAAACATGAATCCACCCGATGCACATCGGAAGGTTTTGTCTGGATCCAAATCCAATTAGGCTGCCCCGGGGCATTTTTTAAAGATTGAGGGAGAGAACACCCCCCCCCCCCCCCCCCAAAAAAAGAGGGGAAAAAAAGAAAAGAAAAAAACAACAACGGTTTGTTCTTTTTGATCGCCTCTCAGAGGCATTCCTGGCACACCTCAGTTGGTCACATTGTGCATTTCGCAGCCTAACGAGCTGAGGAAGGAATGAGCTCACAGGAGGACAACGCATCTCCTGTGTGTGAGCATGTCTCGTTTGTCTGCTGTAGCGTGGCCATTAGCAATGCGGCTAAACAAAAGACAAACCGGCATTAAGCAGAGCAACCTGTTGCTCGCCGCCTAGCGCAGGCGACTACCACTCAGATTATGTAAATATTATGTATTCCGTTAATGACAAATTGACAATTAAGGGCACACCGCTGCCAAATTAATGTGCGATGGGACACAGCACGTTTGGGGGAGGATGTAATTAGCCGTGGAGGTGGCCACGATGGCACGCGGATAAACCGCACACCCCACAAATGTTTTCACATTTGCTAAATGTCACGAGCTATTAGAATGCCATCATACGTATAGCAATGTTTGCATATGAGGCTGAGCAGAGAGAGAGAGAGAGAGAGAGAGAGATTATGTCAATATACAACAGCATCCAGACATGGAAACTCTACAATTAATTAAACTCGTTCTGTTTGTTGGTTGTAGTGTTTTATATAATATATATATATATATATATATATAGTTTCATGTTTTTCATAAATCAATGTCACAGCCTACTTGATCACAATACAGTGTCACACTAAGAGTATTTTAAAAGAAATAACCCAAACATATGCCAATCTTGGTGGGAATGTGATTCTTGGTGTGATGAGAACCAGGTGAAATACTCTGGTGTACGCGAGGGAACCAACCGCTGTGGCCGTTATCTGCCAGTATCAGGCGGTTGAGCAGCTGTGGAGGAACACGTTCCCCTGCTGAGTGAGCCGGTTGCAACACAACTTCTAACAGCTGGTTTAAACCTGTTCTGAGCGGGAACTCCTTTTGGTGTTGGGTGAATTATGTTATACTTTAGCTATTGCACCGAGTGCCGCGCTACGAGCTTGTAGGTCTGGGTCGGCGGCCAATTACATATAATGTTTGCGAAGTCACAGCCAGAGCAAGAGGTCGGTCACAGCCAGAGCAAGAGGTCAACCTTCCAAACACAAGTTGGAGAAGTGTGTCTGCAGTGCATGCGTCAACATTTTGATATCCTGCATGTTGTATTTTCAATGTCAGTGCATTGCTGTATTTTCACTATGGCTAGTACTATAGGGATGTCCCAATACACTTTTTCGTTCCCAATCAGATAGCCGATACCGAATACCGATACCAGAGAATAATACTTATTTACTATGAAATCGTACATTTTTGTCCGTCAGTCTGTGTGTCACTCAAAATCCCCACAAGGGAAAGCCCCCATATATGCCGCTCAAAAGAGAGAGAGAGAGAGAGATACTGTATATATATATATATATATATATATATAGAGAGAGAGAGAGAGAGAGAGAGAGAGAGAGAGAGATTTGTTATATAGATTTGTATTATTGCGAGAACAATGGCTTCCATTATCACATTGTACATTTTCAGGAATAGAAAGATTGCAGTTTCTATTAGCTTGGATTCCCCATCTATATGTAACTGCATGCGGGTTTCTGAACTGCCCACAGCCCTCCTATATGAGACACAGACCGAGTAGAAAAAAAGTATCATGAACATTAGTGAGGACCATGAAGATAGGTTGAAAAGTTCACCACTTTTCAACCTATCTTCATGGTCGAATTTAATATACACCACTCGATAGTTCCGATTTTCTTTTTACTTAAGTGGTTGCAGCTGTATTAATTGATTGCCTGAATCCTGTGGTGGGAGTTCTGCTCTGGTTTTGCTGAGGATATTAAGTACTAAGTAGATCCGGTCATTTTGTGGGGGCCACGCATTAAAAGTAAATTAATTCACAAAACTAGCGTAATTTGTATTGCTGAACTATTTCTAGCATATAGTGCAACTTTCGTTAATTTTTTAACCCTCTATCACACAGAACTGTTTTTTGTGTCCATATCACTACGCCCAAAAAATTGATGATAGAGGGGTCAAAGTTGAATATTTTAGAAATAGGTCAACAGTACAAATGACGCTAGTTTTGTGGATACATTTACTTTTAATGCATGGCCCCAGTGCCCCCCACAAAATAATAATATTCACCAAAACCAGAGCAGAACTCCCACCACGTAACTTGGGCAATCAATTAATACAGTTGCAACGACTATATTAATAGTGTATTAAAAGTATTTCATACAACTTAAGTTCCAAAATTGTGAACTATGCCTTGAAGGCCTTTCTCCAGAGGTATCGCCAGGCTGAATAAAACCAACCTGTTGCGTGAACAAACATATACAGTAGCACTAAAACATGAATAACCCCAACCTGCTCTATATCTTCACTTAGCACTCATTTAGTATTCATTTCCATATGAATTATGGATATGTTTCATCCTCCAGAATGTGGGTAGTAGCATAAATATCCGCAGAGTATTTGTACCATACCAGTATCCATAGATAATGTACACCAGACCAGACGCGATGAAAACAAACCAATGACTTCCTCGTTGGCCAACAGATCAGGTTACAGGCGATCACTTGTTTTATATCACAGAAGACTTTATCTTAAAGAAACTAGCTGAGTTTTCACCGGTGAGCTTCAAAAATACATGAACCAAAACGTAATTTTCTTTTCCCCAAGGAGTGGGTCTTTCAGTCGATCAGAATGGAAGTCAAATAATCAATACAACAGTGAATGTACTTTAGATAAGATGTAATCCGCCAATTGTATCTTAAAATACAGGCCAGGGATTCCCAAACATTCAGTTCAAAGAACCCCATAACTCTGACAAATGGAACCAAATGGACCGGTATCCATTTGGTTCTATTTGTACACTCTCAGATCTAGAGTTATCCATTATTTAGCTGGGGACCCCTGAAACCCCTGGGGTGCATGGTCACTCGATCGGTCTAATACACCTTGAATTAGCGCTGACCTATAGTCAACGTGCAGCACAGTGCATTGTGTGGAGATCTTTGAGTTTGAAGAGCAGACTATACCTCATCAGACGTGGGCCACGCTACCTCCCGTCCCATCTGAACGGACCCCGTGCTCAAAATGAAAATGATCCCTCCGACGTTCAATGTTACAAGACCCCTCAAACTCCTCTTCCAAAAAAATAAAAGAATAATAATAAAGTCCCACTTCCCATCTGGGGTGAACTCATTATATGCAGCCCCACCCTACCCCCTCCCTCCCATCAAGCGACACCCATCATGGCCCCTTACATTTAGCAAAAGGCAGTTCTCCAAAAAAGCTGTTGAAATATGCATGGCAGTCGCTGGCCCCATTTCCGGGGGGAGGCCATAAAACCCTGAGTTATACTCGGCCGCGAGCCGGTTGTCGCCGCGGATGAAATTAGCCGATCTAGCAGCGACACGAGTGAGC
>NC_139714.1:3167338-3319451 GCF_964188405.1 Protomyctophum parallelum
GAAGAGAAACGCACCGTGCCGCGTCTCAAGTGCTCCCAAAGTTGTTAGCCAACGCCAAGTGAAACGCTCAATGAATCAATATGAAATCAAAATGCAAGCTCGCCCCCCCCACACACCTCTCTACGCTCTCCGTTTGACATACTGTTATTTAGTCGTGCTCCTTGCATGCAGCGAGAGACCAAAAAAATAATAAAACAGCAGCACAGTCCCACTCAACAGTAGCGTGCGTGTGTGCGCGTGCGGTGTTCGCGTGTGTGACGTGCATGTCTTCTCTCTGCCAGAGAGAATTCCAGAGAGTCTCGGGAATTTAATGTTTGCCTTCCACTTTTAGGGACATGCATTCAAGTTAATCATTAGATAATTTTAAAATGTATACGGCTTACTATAGGCCTATATACCCATCAAATGATATGTTCGTTCCTGTGGGGGTGGGGGGGTGGGGGGGGGTGGTAACATGCACTTTTCAATCATTATGCCTCCCTTAAGTTATGACCGAAATCCGGCCTAAAAATGATAACCCGATATCGTTCATCCTGTGAATTACTATTATTATTATTATTATTATTATTATTTCCACAATAAAGTGTTTTATACAGACAATAGGCTATATATTGACTAGTTATGCTAATAAATGACCTGTTTCCCAACCGGATATTCCCATGTTGTCTGACTAATCATTAACCTGCTTGGGGAACATTCAACATAAATAGCCGTTCTACAAGCTCACAACGCGTTGCGTTGCGATGTTGTGAGCTTGTAGAACGACTATTTCTGGCAGAAAGTTGTCTGTGTCAGACCAAGTACAAGTTGCAACTCCGGTTGGTTTGGTAAAACATACTTCAGCACCATGGACAGAGCCACAGACCCTGCTCACTCTGTTGTAACCTGCTTGGCGCTGTCCAGCGTCTCTTTGGTGCTGAATGTCCAACATGACTTCAAAAGCAGTGGAGTAAAGTAACAGCGTGTAAGGCCCACTTCACCCCTTTCGCAACCAGATCTTATTTTAAAGGGTAAAACCACTTTTTTTTTTTGAGGTTTTGGTTGTTTTCTTACCTTATTATGGGCAACCTAGTCCATTCCATGAGTTATTTCGCTCCATTGTGTTGTTTAGCAATTTAAGAAAAAAAATGGACAGCTCTCAAATTCACTCTTTTAGCACATAAGCCAACACAGCAAAAGCTGATTCGGACAGATTATCATATCAGGAAAACTCATGCGTTTTTATTTGTAATAAAAAATGTCAATTGTGTCTTGTTTTGACTAATTTTTGTAGAAAGAAGATCCGGTAGGTATGCCTACGAGGACCGAATCACTGACCGAATCACTTCACATTGGGTGTACACACACTCCTGAAGCATATTATTGGAATGCCGTTGAGCCACGACGGGGATGTAAACAAATGGATTTGATGTTGTCCGCTTGTCACTAAAAACATACACAATGGACCTGTTTAAGGAGACAATGAGACTAATTTGCCCATAATAAGGTAAGAAAACAACCCAAACTTTAATGATGTTTGGGAGACAAGAAACACTTTCCTTTTATATTTTAGTATGTCTGTGATGTCACTGACACTCACTTCCTTCCCGGCATACATGTTGTTTGTTACAGGTATTTGTTTTCTTTACTGGAGTATTTCCAGTTTTAATTTGACTTCTGCACTATACTGTATCTCAAACGTAAGCCTAATTTCACTATACTTCAATTATTTGACAACTTTACTAGACACTTTGAAGATTTCGATTATACAAAACACACATTGAACACTACACATGTAGCACCTATATATATATATATATATATATATATATATATATATATATATATATATATATTGAAAATAGCCAATCTACAAGCTCTTGTAGATTGCTATTTTCAAAAGATTTTAATACATTTGAAAACGTGTGATCATTCTGCATGAGTGCTTTTACCTTTGGTACATTAAGATGACAATACTATTGTATATATGTCGGACTTGTGTAACAGAGTATTTCTATGTCCCAGTATTGATTGGTAAAAAACTCACACATGTGAATTGAGGGGCACTCTTGTCATCGTACATCATCCAATAAAAAAATGAATATACTTCTTCATTAATTAATTTGTCAACTTATGTTAATATATTTGAACCATGATACAATGTTTAAAAAAACCTCATCTTTTCACCATGATCATGTAAGATGACAACTGAATTTATGTGCAACTGTTTAAATTCAGCTCGGGGCTTATATATATATATATATATATATATATATATATATATATATATGAGACAAAAAGGGACTCCTGCACATCCAAAAAGACCCGTAGGAGGTGCAAGTCTAGTTAGCAGGCATAGACATCAAAAAAGAGAAAAACCTTCCAAGGAAGGGACTGCACACTCCAGGGAACAGAGACGGACAACTTACTGCATCAAACTTATTTATTAGCACAATAAATACAATAAATAAAATATGATGCAGTAAGTTGTCCGTCTCTGTTCCCTGGAGTGTGCAGTCCCTTCCTTGGAAGGTTTTTCTCTTTTTTGATATATATATATATATATATATATATATATATAAGCCCCGAGCTGAATTTAAACAGTTGCACTGTGTTTAGATAAGCCGATATGCTTGTCCACAAGTAAGGACAAAAAGCTAGCGCCCCTCAAAAATGTGAGTAATTGCTCCCCTTGTGTAGGTTGGTGCCTTGCATGGTTTCCTCTGCCATCGGATGTGTGTATGAATGGTTGAATGTAATGCACATTCTATGTAAAGCACTTTGGATAAAAATGCACATTTCCCATTTAGCTATAGGAAAAGTAATTAAACCATTCTTTTTACTTTTCCTTCTTAGAATTATTGAATACAATGCCTACTTGTACAATACCTAATTGTTAAATAAAGCCTACTTAGTATTGATACAATTGATTATTCCCATTGTAAAACCATTCAATACTCATTATGTCCATTGCAAAATGATAGGATACAAAGTCAAATGGTATGATGCTGCTGCTGCTGAAGTTAAGTGTAATGTGTAGGTATAGTTTTACATTACTTATTACTTATACCTATTGTACCTTTTTACTCCACTACATTTATTTCACAGTTTTAGTCACTGGTTTAGATTCAGATTACAATTACAAAAACATACCATTTAAGCCCTATTTTATAGGCTACTTTTGTAATACATAGTACCAATATTTCTTCCATATAGCCCCACGTTATCAGATCTACCAGTAAGACGCCCTGAGGGTGTGCATGCATCCGCCTGGGTGACGGCAGACTGCTGGGTGAGCGCTGGCTCTTTGGCATGGGAAGTCAGATCAACATAATTATGGAATTAATTCTGTACTGGCCATTTGAGCGTGTCTTGAGTACAGGGTTTGATAAGGTCAGATCAACATGGTATGTCAGAACAGGAAGGACGGGTGGGGGGGATCAACATTGTCAGACCAGGATCAGCTCCATATATGGAGATCTAATTATAGGTCAGATGTAGAGTTGCTGGCCGGCTATGCAGATCTAGGTGATGATCCAGTCTTCTCCAAATTGTTATCCAGGTTTAGATGAGGTCAGTGTTGTGATCTTCATATATGGAGATGGCCATGGTGGCGTGACGTGTCACGAGGCGTGATGTCACGAGGCGTGTCCATGGAGGCGTCATGTCACGAGGCGTGACCATATGGAGGCGTGATTTCATGAGGCATGGCCATATATATATAGGTGTGATGTCATCAGGCGTGACCATATATGGAGGCGTGACGTCACTGACGTGACACACGGAAATACAGGTTTTCACCTACAGTCGCAATTAACGCAATAACGCATGCACCTGAGCACTTCAATACACCCTGGACTCTTGTATATATACAGACACAAGTGTCTTTATATGCATTTATGTGTTGATTTGATCTGTCCCATGGGCTCGAGCTCATTACAAAGGTGAGCCAAGGCTCCCTGAGGTTATTAACCCCCTGCTCATGCTAAAGCCAAAAATCATTACCATCTTTAAGACCACTTCTCAGCACAAATCTACAGAGGAAAGCCTTTTTTATGTACTGTTAATTTACTTATATACTGAGTTACTTTCTTTCAGCCTCTGATCAACTCTGACACAATGTTATGAGATTGTATTGAGTCATTTGCAGTGGTGGAAAGTAACTAATTATATAAGTTACATTTACTTAAAGGGAAACTTTCCTGGGGGGGTTCTTTATGTTGGTTTTTGATATTTTAGATTTTAGCAGTGAGCCTAGTGTCTTTTTTCTTCGTGAACTACTTGTCTCAGTAAGACAGTCCTCCCCTATCCACAAGGAGGAGTATTTCTATATATATTGTAGTATTGATAATTTTACTTATACACACATGAGATTCCGAGTTGATGTCAGCTGGCAGTGACTCTGTAATGTAACGAAACATTAAATATCGATAACAAACCTTAATAAACATGGCAGTTTCTGTTTTTGACATGTAATTTTTTTAATAATTAGAAAAAAGCATGAAGAGAGGGGAGAATCACTTCGTATTTGTGTCTGTCCAGGTGTGATAACATGACTAGATCAACTTGAACCGTGGTTATCTAACAAATAGAAGTGCTCCGTTCAACTGATCATAAATTTGCCGCCAAAAAACAAGTCAATGGCTTTGGTATAGTATAGTCATACAATGAAACACAAACTCTTGTGTGAAGTCTGACACATACATAATAGCATATATATATATATCAACCTCAAACCCTTACGGGCCCACCCCAAAGTTATTAGTGCAGCTGCGCTCGACAGCCGGCGAAAACTAGAGTTCTCAACAGGCCCGAAGATTAAGGCCCGACCCTACCTCTACTCCCTCATCAAACCCTGTACACTGCCCCCACTGCCACCCTTAGATATCCATATATGGAGCTGATCTGACAGCTGATCTGACATTCCATATGTTGATCTGACCTCATCAAACCCTGTACACTCAAAACACACTCCATATATGGCCAGACCTCATCAATCCCTGTACACCCCACGGCCATAGATCTCCATATATGGAGCTGACCTGTTCTGACATTCCATATGTTGATCTGACCTCATCAAACCCCCAATTATATTTCATTGACGCAACTCCTTAACATTGTTTTCATACCATGGATGTGATAAGAAAATGTATCAAACATAAGGGAAATATTAAATAGTACCGGGTGTACCAGTTTGGGCGTTTGAGTCAGTTCAATGGGAAAATACATTGATTAAACAAATGTTTGATTGAGTTGTACAATGTTATACAACCCTAAACTAATTTAGAATACACTCTGTAATGAAAGACAGCTGACTGAACATATAATATTGGCCAATATGTAAAATATGTAAATATTACATATAATGATATTTAATGGTAGGCTATAGGCGTGTGTTACAATCGACTCACTTTAGCAAGTTGTTCTTTGGCGTTGCTTACAGACCAGAATGAACGTGCATTGCGTCTAAACACGATGCAAACTAATGAAGAACATAAGCATGAAGACATCCATGTGGATTTTTATTCACCAACATCAAAGAAAAACATTGTAGCCCACATACTCCAGGTGTAAAATGTTACGCATTTTGAGAACAGTCAGTTTTTCGCCAATAATTCCCCGTAGGATGAAGGTAAACACTTCAAACTTCCTGGGCACGTAGAGTACGTTGCTGTACACATACTGACGCGATGGCGTCATGATGGCATTGACCAATCAAGAGATACCGTGCATGTTACAACCATGACGCGTTACAACCATGACGCGTTACAACCGTGGCGGCTCTCCCCCTAAACCACGCGTTTCGACCATTGCGTTGGATTAAACTACTATAACTGTAGACTCTCGTGTGCACGCGCCTTGTTGGAAGAGGAGGACGGACGCGGCATTTATTATTTGTTTAATCCGAAGCGCAGTTGCGTTCCGCTGACTTTGGGACTGGTTTGGGGCGGGAGGGGGGGTTGAATGTAATTACTGACTGTTGGTTTAAGTTTGTTTTCTTGTTTGTTTATTTCGTCAATTACAACTTTTGAGCATCCCTACATAAAGTGTTCAGAGAAAGCCCTACGGTCCGGCTGATTTATTCCTTAGTTAATAATTTGCCTTGCTGCGATTGTTACATGTTGATCTGATCCCCCATTCCAAAGCGCCAGCGCTCGCCCAGCAGATGCGTGCATGCTTTGTATATAGATCTGCTTTTGTCTGCAAAGTAAAAAGTGACTAATCTAGAGCCATGAGGGACTACGGTCAATCACATTATAGGGTTTGAGTGGTTGAAAGTGTACTGACTTATTGAATGGCAGACTCCATCGGACAGTACTAGGAGTTATACTACATTCTTGCGGCAATAAACACCAATATAACCCCTCTTGCCTTATGCCACAATACTGCTGCTACCCTGAACGGCTCTGTTGTAAAAGAGTACTGTATCTCAATGGGACCCACCTGTATAAATAAGGGTCAAATATGCAGTCCACATGGTACCACATTTCTGGGCTAAATGTCAGATATTGACTGCAGGGCTTTCTTGGAAAATGTTTAATTTGGTCGAGTTTGCCGTGAGACAGATATTGACATATTTTTGGCATAGACAATCGTGCCGTTGTTTGACACAAGAACAATGCTTATAAGTACACACACGCACGCATGCACTCTTGGTTTAATTTTGTGAATGCCTTTTTGTTAAACATTTGTTTAACCCTGACCCTAAAGCCTGAGTTATACTGGCTTGTGACTGTAGTGTGAGCCTCTGCTGTTCATCGAAAATAGCAGATTTAAAAGCTTGTACTTCAGAATTAGGCTAGACCCGCAATTGTCCTACAATCTATTTCTCAAATTCAACTTCTATGTCTGAGTCTATACCGTACTTGAAACTACAAAACCTGCACTTATCAAAACCACCACATCTCGGCTATCCCGCCCCAGTTCACTATATATTGTGTTTGCAGAGATGCTCCAACACGTCTCTCCAACCAACAACCAACCCAACACATCTCTCCATATCCCTTTATCCCTCTTCTGGGAGCTTATATTATATTTAGCCTTCCTGTCACTGGTCTCGCATGGCTGCTGCTCGGGTCCTGCAACTTCCACGCAGCACTCTCAAGAATCCATAAAGCCACCCGAAGGATCACCAGTCTGTCAATTAGTCGTCCCCCGTCCCCGTCCCCCCGTCCCCCCGTCAGTGAATACCGATTTGTAGCCCTATCCCTTCATGCTTCGCCCTCGATCCACCATCAAAGGAATCTGGTGTGTGTGCGTTGCGTGTGGGTGCAAGAGTGAGAGAAAGAGCGAGAGAGAGAGAGAGAGAGAGAGAGATGGAAAGAAAGGAGCCTGGGATCAATACCATTTTGGGCTTTCTGATCCGGTCGGAAGCGGAAACAACTTGCAAAATGTCTGCTCCTCTGTTTTATTAAATGGAACCCATGGTACCACTGCATTGCATTGCTGTAACATTGAGACTTTATTTGCCATAGAACACTGTTACATTCTTCTCCGTTGCTTTGAACTGGTGAAGCACAGACTAGTTCACAAAACGCCCGTTGTATGCTCTGCCACGCCCACTAGTCTTGCAGGGAACAAATGTATATAAAGTCCACGGTAATCACGTTTTCTTACACGAAACAACCCACAAAATAAACTCCCACATGAATGGAGGCAGTGGCTACTCCAATCTGGATTCATCAAGGTAAATAATTTATTTGGTACAGATATAATTACATTTTTACTTCCATGTGAAACATATAATTTAGCCTCAAGTCACCATCGGTCGTTTGCCATTTACACCGGAGATGGCAAATAGGTTAAAAAGGAAATATTGTGAGGCAATACATTATGTATTCTGGGGACATGGTACATCTATAATGTAATGCTGGTGGGCTGGCGCTTTAAATAAACTTTGAGTGAACTCATTAAAACTTGCCTCTGGATAAGAACATTGGCTAAATTCTTTAAAAATGTATGTAAAAATGCAATTATACGAGACCAAGATCCTGATCTTTATGCACCTAGCCTAAACTGAGGCTCCTGGTGAGGCATTTAGGAGAGATAAGGCCTTGACTGCTGCCTGGCTGTCTGAGATTGATCTAATATACCGCGGGGAGGCTGCTGTTGATGGAATAGAGATGATTATATGATGGCTTGCGGATTGCCAAATGGCACAAGAACAAGACATGAAAGCCAAGTACAATGGGAGCACTTCCTCCATGCTCCAAATGCATTGTTAGGCATGCTGATCCCGTCCTTTTTTCCCAAGTTCTTAATCTCTTCATGAATCAACATCGTTTTTAAATCATTTCATTTTATATCAACGACTACTCAAGCAGTGTCAAGGTGCAGCCAGCATTGGCGTTAATTCATCAGAACAATGTCAGTTTAACCAAACCCATTACTTTGTTCCCCCAGGTGTTCTCCTTAGCCCCCACCTGTTCCCCCCTAGTCTGACGTGAGTATTGGTCGGGAAGAGTACTTTTTATTTGTATTGTAATCCCAAGGATTTTCGTCTTTTTTTTCAAATCCTCGTTTTTCATCATTTTTGACCATGGGCTATAGCCCATATCGGACGGCGTATTATAGCATGCCGTTTTTCTACATTTTTGAGGATTTGAATAAAAGACAAAACATCCCCAAAAAGCCCATGGTCTCGGAGTGATGAGCCAGAAAACTGATGCTCTGGGAACCAACACACGGGCATCGATCACGAGGACGCCCCACGCTAACATACGTGGATGTACTCAAGAGCGATGCAGGAGTGCAAAGTACCAACGAACTGGCCGGATGTATGGAGAATCGGGATGACTGGAAACGACGATGGAGGGCTCGTCTGAGGACGACCTAGAGAGACTCTGAGACCATGGGCTATAGCCGAGTGCGAGTGATTTTCGTCTTTTTTTTCAAAAATGATGAAAGTGGCTCAGTGTGTTAGAACGCTGCCACATGATCGGGAGATGGTGAGTTCAGACCCCACTCAAGTCTTTACTTTCAAGACCGATTTCAGAAGAAGAAAACAAACAAAAAAGCAGTGTGAATTGTCTTGAACCAGTGGCTCAGTGTGTTAGAAAGCTCCCACATGATCCGGAGATTGTGAGTTCAAACCCCACTCAAGTCTTTACTTTCAAGACCGATTTCAGAAGAAGAAAACAAACAAAAAAGCAGTAAAAAAATTCTGGACCCAGTGGCTCAGTGTGTTAGAACGCTGCCACATGATCGGGATATGGTGAGTTCAAACCCCACTCAAGTCTTTACTTCAAGAACGATTTCAGAAGAAGAAAAAAAACTAAAAAGCAGTGTGAATTGTCCTGAACCAGTGGCTCAGTGTGTTAGAACGCTGCCACATGATTGGGAGATGGTGAGTTCAAACCCCACTTGAGTCTTTACTTTCAAGACCGATTTCAGAAAAGAAAACAAACAAAAAAGCAGTGTGAATTGTCCTGAACCAGTGGCTCAGTGTGTTAGAACGCTGCCACATGATCGGGAGATGGTGGGTTCAAACCCCACTCAAGTACAAACAAAAAATAAAGGTCCAGGGTGCAATCCCACCCCAGTCTTTACTGTGACACTTTGCTTTCCACACTGACATCAAGTAGCACACAAAAGCTGCATTGTAGTAACCAGCAGTTAGCTCAGTGTGATGAGAGGCTGTCCTTGGCAGTCTAGGGTTCAAATCCCACATTAGTCATAACTGTGACACTTTGCTTTGCACGCTGATTTCCAGCAGGACTACTTTAAAGCAGCCCAGAGATTTACCCTGATTGTGTGCCGGTAAGTTGGCCCAATGGGTAAGTCAGATGATATCCATAGTATACCTAGTAGAAGTGTGCCGGTTTATATTTCTAAAACTAGAAATATAACACCTTTCAAAGATTCCTTTTCAGGCAAACATGTCCACCGTAAGATGAACCTAAATAGGCTAGAATGGGGTTGGTAGGTTTAAGTATGTAGGACTAGTAGCATGCCAAAGTTTGTGCTATTGCCATAGAGAATGCATTGGGCGTTTAAGTTAAATAACTCAGAAACTACAAAACATTTCAAAGTAAAACGTTCCAGCATGTGTCTCCACAGTAAGCTGAATAATAAAAAGTGTGAATGGAGTTTCTAGGTGAAAGTGATTTTTTGATGTGCCAAAATCTGCCATTGAGCCCCATGTTAAAAGTCTCAAATCTGAAAGCACTATATTTCTAAAACTATGACACCTTTCAAAGATTCATTTTCAGGCAAACATGTCCACCGTAAGATGAACCTAAGTAGGCTAGAATGGGGTTGGTAGGTTTAAGTATGTAGGACTAGTAGCATGCCAAAGTTTGTGCTATTGCCATAGAGAATGCATTGGGCGTTTAAGTTAAATAACTCAGAAACTATAACACATTTCAAAGTAAAAAGTTCCAGCATGTCTCCACAGTAAGCTGAATAATAAAAAGTGTGAATGGAGTTTCTAGGTGAAAGTGATTTTTGACGTGCCAATGTCTGCCATTGAGCCCCATTGTAAATTTGAAAGCACTATATTTCTAAAACTATGAAACATTTCAAAGATTCCTCTTCAGGCAAACATGTCCACCGTAAGATGAACCTAAGTAGGCTAGAATGGGGTTGGTAGGTTTAAGTATGTAGGACTAGTAGCATGCCAAAGTTTGTGCTATTGCCATAGAGAATGCATTGGGCGTTTAAGTTAAATAACTCAGATACTACAAAACATTTCAAAGTATAAAGTTCCAGCATGTGTCTCCACAGTAAGCTGAATAAAAAAATAAAAAAAAATGAAAGAATGAAAAAAACGATGGGTTTTTTTATCCTTGTTTTTCATCATTTTGGACCATGTGCTATAGCCCATATCGTACGGCATACTATAGCACGCCGTTTTTCATCATTTTTGAGGATTTGAAAAA
This sequence comes from Protomyctophum parallelum, assembly GCF_964188405.1. Lineage (NCBI taxonomy): Eukaryota > Metazoa > Chordata > Actinopteri > Myctophiformes > Myctophidae > Protomyctophum > Protomyctophum parallelum. The sequence goes on from NC_139714.1 coordinate 3,178,198, forward strand.
AATGAAAAAATGAAAAAAACGATGGGTTATAGCCCATCGTTTTTTCAATTTTGTTTTTATCCTCGTTTTTTCATCATTTTGGACCATGGGCTATAGCCCATATCGTACGGCATACAATAGCACGCCGTTTTTCATCATTTTTGAAGATTTGAAAAAAAATGAAAAGTAAAATGAAAAAATGAAAAAAAAACGATGAGTTATAGCCCATCGCTTTTTGAATTTTTGAAAAAAACATTATCCTGGTTTTTATCATTTTGGACCATGGGCTATAGCCCATATCGTACGGCATACAATAGCACGCCGTTTTTCATCATTTTTGAGGATTTGAAAAAATGAAAAAACGATGGGTTATAGCCCATCGTTTTTTGAATTTTAGAGGGGTTTTTTTATCCTCGTTTTTCATCATTTTGGACCATGGGCTATAGCCCATATCGTACGGCATACTATAGCACGCCGTTTTCCATCATTTTTGAGGATTTGAAAAAAATGAAAAAATAAAAAAAATTATGGGTTATAGCCCATCGTTTTTTGAATTTTTGGAAAAAAAATTATCCTCGTTTTTCATCATTTTGGACCATCGGCTATAGCCCATATCGTACGGCATACTAAAGCACGCCGTTTTTCATAATTTTTGAGGATTTGAAAATAATTAAAAATTAAAAAAACGATGGGTTATAGCCCATCGTTTTTTGAATAAAAAAAAAAAGAATTATCCTCATTTTTCATCATTTTAGCCCATATTGTACGGCATACTATAACACGCCGTTTTTCATAATTTTTGAGGATTTGAAAAAAAATTAAAAAAAACAATGGGTTATAGCCCATTGTTTTTTTAATTAAAAAAAATAAGAATTATCCTCGTTTTTCATCATTTTGGATCATGTGCTATAGCCCATATCGTACGGCATACAATATCACGCCGTTTTTCATCATTTTTGAGGATTTGAAAAAATGAAAAAACGATGGGTTATAGCCCATCGTTTTTTGAATTTTAGAGGGGTTTTTTTATCCTCGTTTTTCATCATTTTGGACCATGGGCTATAGCCCATATCGTACGGCATACTATAGCACGCCGTTTTCCATCATTTTTGAGGATTTGAAAAAAATGAAAAAATAAAAAAAATTATGGGTTATAGCCCATAGTTTTTTGAATTTTTGGAAAAAAAATTATCCTCGTTTTTCATCATTTTGGACCATCGGCTATAGCCCATATCGTACGGCATACTATAGCACGCCGTTTTTCATAATTTTTGAGGATTTGAAAATAATTAAAAATTAAAAAAACGATGGGTTATAGCCCATCGTTTTTTGAATAAAAAAAAAAGAATTATCCTCATTTTTCATCATTTTAGCCCATATTGTACGGCATACTATAACACGCCGTTTTTCATAATTTTTGAGGATTTGAAAAAAAATAAAAAAAAACAATGGGTTATAGCCCATTGTTTTTTTAATTAAAAAAAATAAGAATTATCCTCGTTTTTCATCATTTTGGATCATGTGCTATAGCCCATATCGTACGGCATACAATATCACGCCGTTTTTCATCATTTTTGAGGATTTGAAAAAATGAAAAAACGATGGGTTATAGCCCATCGTTTTTTGAATTTTAGAGGGGTTTTTTTATCCTCGTTTTTCATCATTTTGGACCATGTGCTATAGCCCATATTGTACGGCATACTATAGCACGCAGTTTTTCATCATTTTTGAGGATTTGAAAAAAATTAAAAATTAAAAAAAATGGGTTATAGCCCATCGTTTTTTGATTTTTTGAGGAAAAAAAATATCCTCGTTTTTCATCATTTTGGACCATGGGCTATAGCCCATATCGTACGGCATACTATAGCACGCCGTTTTTCATCATTTTTTAATTTTGTATTTTTTTTTATCCTCGTTTTTCAACATTTTGGACCATGGGCTATAGCCCATATCGTACGGCATACTATAGCACGCAGTTTTTCATCATTTTTGAGGATTTGGAAAAAATGAAAAAAACGATGGGTTATAGCCCATCGTTTTTTGAATTTCTTTTTTATCCTCGTTTTTCATCATTTTGGACAATATGCTATAGCCCATATCATACGATAGCACACCGTTTTTCATCATTTTTGAGGAATTGAAAAAAATGAAAAAAACGATGGGTTATAGCCCATCGTTTTTTGAATTTCTTTTTTATCCTCGTTTTTCATCATTTTGGACCATGTGCTATAGCCCATATCGTACGGCATACAATAGCACGCCGTTTTTCATCATTTTTGAGGATTTGAAAAAATGAAAAAAATGATGGGTTTTTGTTATTATTGCCTACAATGTAAATTGTGAAATAACTTTACTGTTGAAAGAAATGTAAATTAATGTGATTGCTGTCGGATCTGTAAATTACAACAAGACAAACTAAGGCACTGGTTGTGGAACTTCCTGGTTTACCAGAACGGGGTTCAACTCCCTGTGGTGCCCTGCTCAATTTTGTTGTATTTACATGGTTTGTTTTCTGCTCATTGTGTTGCCTTTTAATAGATGATTTGAAAAAAAGACGAAAATCACTCCGAGACCATGGGCTAGGAGTGATTTTCGTCTTTCTTTCAAATCCTCGTATTTCATCATTCTTGACCATGCGCTATAGCCATGAACATGGGTTATAGCCCATCAATTTTTGAATTTTTGAATTTTTTTAACCTCGTTTTTCATCATTTTTGACCATGGGCTATGGGCCATACCGTACGGCATACTATAGCACGCCGTTTTTCATCATTTTTGAGGATTTGGAAAAAATGGAAAAAAAAAAAAAACATGGGTTTATAGCCCATCGTTTTTTGAATTTTTGAAAAGAAAAGAAACTCGTTTTTCATCATTTTTGAACATGGGCTATAGCCCATACCGTACGGCATACTATAGCATGCTGTTTTTCATCATTTTTGAGGATTTGAAAAAAAAAAAAAACATGGGTTATAGCCCATCGTTTTTGAGGATTTGAAAAAAAAGAGAAAAAAAAAAACATGGGTTATAGCCCATCGTTTTTTTAATTAAAAAAAAAGAAATATCCTCGTTTTTCATCATTTTTGACCATGGGCTATAGCCCATACCGTACGGCATACTATAGCACGCCGTTTTTCATCATTTTTGAGGATTTGAAAAAAATGAAAATTTTCAAAAAACATGGGTTATAGCCCATCGTTTTTTTAAATTTTGAAAAATAAAATTAACCTTGTTTTTCATCATTTCTGAACATGGGCTATAGCCCATACCGTACGGCATACTATTGCACGCCGTTTTTCATCATTTTTGAGGATTTGAAAAAAAATAAAAAATTCAAAAAACATGGGTTATAGCCCATCGTTTTTTGAAATTTTTAAAAATAAAATTAACCTCGTTTTTCATCATTTCTGAACATGGGCTATAGCCCATACCGTACGGCATACTATAGCACGCCGTTTTTCATCATTTTTGAGGATTTGAAAAAAAATGAAAAATTTCAAAAACATGGGTTATAGCCCATCGTTTTTTGAAATTTTGAAAAATAAAATTAACCTAGTTTTTCATCATTTCTGAACATGGGCTATAGCCCATACCGTACGGCATACTATAGTACGCCGTTTTTCATCATTTTTGAGGATTTGAAAAAAAAATCAAATTTCAAAAAACATGGGTTATAGCCCATCGTTTTTTGAAATTTTGAAAAATAAAATTAACCTCGTTTTTCATCATTTCTGAACATGGGCTATAGCCCATACCGTACGGCATACTATAGCACGCCGTTTTTCATCATTTTTGAGGATTTGAAAAAAAAAAAAAAAAATTAAAACATGGGTTATATCCCATCGTTTTCTTTTAATTTTGAAAAATAAAATTAACCTCGTTTTTCATCATTTTTGAACATGGGCTATAGCCCATACCGTACGGCATACTATAGCATGCCGTTTTTCATCATTTTTGAGGATTTGAAAAAATATAAAAAATTCAAAAAAACATGGGTTATAGCCCATCGTTTTTTTAAATTTTGAAAAATTAAATTAACCTCGTTTTTCATCATTTCTGAACATGGGCTATAGCCCATACCGTACGGCATACTATAGCACGCCGTTTTTCATCATTTTTGAGGATTTGAAAAAAATGAAAAATTTCAAAAAACATGGGTTATAGCCCATCGTTTTTTGAAATTTTGAAAAATAAAATTAACCTCGTTTTTCATCATTTCTGAACATGGGCTATAGCCCATACCGTACGGCATACTATTGCACGCCGTTTTTCATCATTTTTGAGGATTTGAAAAAAATGAAAAATTTCAAAAACATGGGTTATAGCCCATAGTTTTTTGAAATTTTGAAAAATAAAATTAACCTCGTTATTCATCATTTCTGAACATAGGCTATAGCCCATACCGTACGGCATACTATAGCACGCCGTTTTTCATCATTTTTGAGGATTTGAAAAAAATGAAAAATTTCAAAAAACATGGGTTATAGCCCATCGTTTTTTGAAAATTTGAAAAATAAAATTAACCTTGTTTTTCATCATTTCTGAACATGGGCTATAGCCCATACCGTACGGCATACTATAGCACGCCGTTTTTCATCATTTTTGAGGATTTGAAAAAAAATGAAAAATTTCAAAAACATGGGTTATAGCCCATCGTTTTTTGAAATTTTGAAAAATAAAATTAACCTAGTTTTTCATCATTTCTGAACATGGGCTATAGCCCATACCGTACGGCATACTATAGTACGCCGTTTTTCATCATTTTTGAGGATTTGAAAAAAAAATCAAATTTCAAAAAACATGGGTTATAGCCCATCGTTTTCTTTTAATTTAGAAAAATAAAATTAACCTCGTTTTTCATCATTTTTGAACATGGGCTATAGCCCATACCGTACGGCATACTATAGCATGCCGTTTTTCATCATTTTTGAGGATTTGAAAAAATATAAAAAATTCAAAAAACATGGGTTATAGCCCATCGTTTTTTTTAATTTTGAAAAATTAAATTAACCTCGTTTTTCATCATTTCTGAACATGGGCTATAGCCCATACCGTACGGCATACTATAGCACGCCGTTTTTCATCATTTTTGAGGATTTGAAAAAAATGAAAATTTTCAAAAAACATGGGTTATAGCCCATAGTTTTTTGAAAATTTGAAAAATAAAATTAACCTCGTTATTCATCATTTCTGAACATAGGCTATAGCCCATACCGTACGGCATACTATAGCACGCCGTTTTTCATCATTTTTGAGGATTTGAAAAAAATGAAAAATTTCAAAAAACATGGGTTATAGCCCATCGTTTTTTGAAAATTTGAAAAATAAAATTAACCTCGTTTTTCATCATTTCTGAACATGGGCTATAGCCCATACCGTACGGCATACTATAGCACGCAATTTTTTATCATTTTTGAGGATTAGAAAAAAATGAAAATTTTCAAAAAACATGGGTTATAGCCCATCGTTTTTTGAAATTTTGAAAAATAAAATTAACCTAGTTTTTCATCATTTCTGAACATGGGCTATAGCCCATACCGTACGGCATACTATTGCACGCCGTTTTTCATCATTTTTGAGGATTTGAAAAAAAAAAAAAAATTCAAAAAACATGGGTTATAGCCCATCGTTTTTTGAAATTTTGAAAAATAAAATTAACCTCGTTTTTCATCATTTCTGAACATGGGCTATAGCCCATACCGTACGGCATACTATAGCACGCCGTTTTTCATCATTTTTGAGGATTTGAAAAAAAATGAAAAATTTCAAAAACATGGGTTATAGCCCATCGTTTTTTGAAATTTTGAAAAATAAAATTAACCTAGTTTTTCATCATTTCTGAACATGGGCTATAGCCCATACCGTACGGCATACTATAGTACGCCGTTTTTCATCATTTTTGAGGATTTGAAAAAAAAATCAAATTTAAAAAAACATGGGTTATAGCCCATCGTTTTTTGAAATTTTGAAAAATAAAATTAACCTCGTTTTTCATCATTTCTGAACATGGGCTATAGCCCATACCGTACGGCATACTATAGCACGCCGTATTTCATCATTTTTGATGATTTGAAAAAAAAAAAAAAAAATTAAAACATGGGTTATAGCCCATCGTTTTCTTTTAATTTTGAAAAATAAAATTAACCTCGTTTTTCATCATTTTTGAACATGGGCTATAGCCCATACCGTACGGCATACTATAGCATGCCGTTTTTCATAATTTTTGAGGATTTGAAAAAATATAAAAAATTCAAAAAACATGGGTTATAGCCCATCGTTTTTTGAAATTTTGAAAAATAGAATTAACCTCGTTTTTCATCATTTCTGAACATGGGCTATAGCCCATACCGTACGGCATACTATAGCACGCCGTTTTTCATCATTTTTGAGGATTTGAAAAAAATGAAAAATTTCAAAAACATGGGTTATAGCCCATCGTTTTTTGAAATTTTGAAAAATTAAATTAACCTCGTTTTTCATCATTTCTGAACATGGGCTATAGCCCATACCGTACGGCATACTATAGCACGCCGTTTTTCATCATTTTTGAGGATTTGAAAAAATTTCAAATTTCAAAAAACATGGGTTATAGCCCATCGTTTTTTGAAATTTTGAAAAATAACATTAACCTCGTTTTTCATAATTTCTGAACATGGGCTATAGCCCATACCGTACGGCATACTATAGCACGCCGTTTTTCATCATTTTTGAGGATTTGAAAAAAATGAAAAATTTCAAAAACATGGGTTATAGCCCATCGTTTTTTGAAAATTAGAAAAATAAAATTAACCTCGTTTTTCATCATTTCTGAACATGGGCTATAGCCCATACCGTACGGCATACTATAGCACGCCGTTTTTCATCATTTTTGAGGATTTGAAAAAAATGAAAATTTTCAAAAACATGGGTTATAGCCCATCGTTTTTTGAAATTTTGAAAAATAAAATTAACCTCGTTTTTCATCATTTCTGAACATGGGCTATAGCCCATACCGTACGGCATACTATAGCACGCCGTTTTTCATCATTTTTGAGGATTTGAAAAAAATGAAAAATTTCAAAAACATGGGTTATAGCCCATCGTTTTTTGAAATTTTGAAAAATAAAATTAACCTCGTTTTTCATAATTTCTGAACATGGGCTATAGCCCATACCGTACGGCATACTATAGCACGCCGTTTTTCATCATTTTTGAGGATTTGAAAAAACAAAAACAAAAAAACGATGGGTTATAGCCCATCGTTTTTTTTTTTTTTTTTTTTTTTTTTAATCCTCGTTTTTCATCATTTTTGACCATCGCACTGAGCAATAGCCGTCTATTAGACGTGCATCTAAAAATGGGATAAAAAACGTCTACAAAAAGACGTCTAAAAATAGACGTCTAAAACACGTCTATTTTTAGACGTGTTTTAGACGTCTATTTTTAGACGTTTTTTATCCCATTTTTAGACGCTCGTCTAATAGCCCATACCGTACGTCATACTATAGCATGCTGTTTTTCATCATTTTTCAGGATTTTTAAAAAAGTGAAAAAAAAAAAAAAACATGGGTTATAGCCCATCGTTTTTTAAATATTTTTTAAACCTCGTTTTTCATAATTTCTGAACATGGGCTATAGCCCATACCGTACGGCATACTATAGCACGCCGTTTTTCATCATTTTTGAGGATTTGAAAAGAATGAAAAAAGAAAACAAAAAACATGGGTTATAGCCCATCGTTTTTGAATTTTTGACCATGGGCTATGGCCCATACCGTACGGCATACTATAGCACGCCGTTTTTCATCATTTTGGAGGATTTGAAAAAAATTAAAAATTTCAAAAACATGGGTTATATCCCATCGTTTTTAGAAATTTTGAAAAATAAAATTAACCTCGTTTTTCATCATTTCTGAACATGGGCTATAGCCCATACCGTACGGCATACTATAGCACGCCGTTTTTCATCATTTTTGAGGATTTGAAAAAAATGAAAGTTTTCAAAAAACATTGGTTATAGCCCATCGTTTTTTGAAATTTTGAAAAATAAAATTAACCTAGTTTTTCATCATTTCTGAACATGGGCTATAGCCCATACCGTACGGCATACTATAGCACGCCGTTTTTCATCATTTTTGAGGATTAAAAAAAAAAAAAAAAAAAAAAAAAAACGTGGGTTATAGCCCATCGTTTTTTAAAAATTTGAAAAATAAAATTAACCTCGTTTTTCATCATTTTTGAACATGGGCTATAGCCCATACCGTACGGCATACTATAGCACGCCGTTTTTCATCAATTTTGAGGATTTGAAAAAAATTAAAAAATTCAAAAAACATGGGTTATAGCCCATCGTTTTTTGAAAATTTGAAAAATAAAATTAACCTCGTTTTTCATCATTTTTGAACATGGGCTATAGCCCATACCGTACGGCATACTATAGCACGCCGTTTTTCATCATTTTTGAGGATTTGAAAAAAATGAAAAATTAAAAAAAACATGGGTTATAGCCCATCGTTTTTTGAAATTTTGAAAAATAAAATTAACCTAGTTTTTCATCATTTCTGAACATGGGCTATAGCCCATACCGTACGGCATACTATAGCACGCCGTTTTTCATCATTTTGGAGGATTTGAAAAAAATTAAAAATTTCAAAAACATGGGTTATAGCCCATCGTTTTTTGAAATTTGGAAAAATAAAATGAACCTCGTTTTTCATCATTTCTGAACATGGGCTATAGCCCATACCGTACGGCATACTATAGCACGCCGTTTTTCATCATTTTGGAGGATTTGAAAAAAATGAAAAATTTCAAAAACATGGGTTATAGCCCATCGTTTTTTGAAATTTTGAAAAATAAAATTAACCTCGTTATTCATCATTTCTGAACATGGGCTATAGCCCATACCGTACGGCATACTATAGCACGCCGTTTTTCATCATTTTTGAGGATTTGAAAAAAATGAAAAATTTCAAAAAACATGTGTTATAGCCCATCGTTTTTTGAAATTTTGAAAAATAAAATTAACCTCGTTTTTCATCATTTCTGAACATGGGCTATAGCCCATACCGTACGGCATACTATAGCACGCCGTTTTTCATCATTTTGGAGGATTTGAAAAAAATGAAAAATTTCAAAAAACATGGGTTATAGCCCATCGTTTTTTGAAAATTTGAAAAATAAAATTAACCTAGTTTTTCATCATTTCTGAACATGGGCTATAGCCCATACCGTACGGCATACTATAGCACGCCGTTTTTCATCATTTTTGAGGATTTGAAAAAAAAAAAAAATGTCAAAAAACATGGGTTATAGCCCATCGTTTTTTGAAATTTTGAAAAATAGAATTAACCTCGTTTTTCATCATTTCTGAACATGGGCTATAGCCCATACCATACGGCATACTATAGCACGCCGTTTTTCATCATTTTTGAGCATTTGAAAAAATTTAAAATTTAAAAAAACATGGGTTATAGCCCATCATTTTTTGAAATTTTGAAAAATAAAATTAGCCTCGTTTTTCATCATTTCTGAACATGGGCTATAGCCCATACCGTACGGCATACTATAGCACGCCGTTTTTCATCATTTTTGAGGATTTGAAAAAAATTAAAAATTTCAAAAACATGGGTTATAGCCCATCGTTTTTTTTAAATTTGAAAAATAAAATTAACCTCGTTTTTCATCATTTTTGAACATGGGCTATAGCCCATACAGTACGGCATACTATAGCACGCCGTTTTTCATCATTTTTGAGGATTTGAAAAAAATGAAACATTTCAAAAACGTGGGTTATAGCCCATCGTTTTTTTAAAATTTGAAAAATAAAATTAACCTCGTTTTTCATCATTTTTGAACATGGGCTATAGCCCATACCGTACGGCATACTATAGCACGCCGTTTTTCATCGGTTTTGAGGATTTGAAAAAAATGAAAAATTTCAAAAACATGGGTTATAGCCCATCGTTTTTTGAAAATTTGAAAAATAAAATTAACCTCGTTATTCATCATTTCTGAACATGGGCTATAGCCCATACCGTACGGCATACTATAGCACGCCGTTTTTCATCATTTTGGAGGATTTGAAAAAAATGAAAAATTTCAAAAACATGGGTTATAGCCCATCGTTTTTTGAAATTTTGAAAAATAAAATTAACCTCGTTATTCATCATTTCTGAACATGGGCTATAGCCCATACCGTACGGCATACTATAGCACGCCGTTTTTCATCATTTTTGAGGATTTGAAAAAAATGAAAAATTTCAAAAAACATGTGTTATAGCCCATCGTTTTTTGAAATTTTGAAAAATAAAATTAACCTCGTTTTTCATCATTTCTGAACATGGGCTATAGCCCATACCGTACGGCATACTATAGCACGCCGTTTTTCATCATTTTGGAGGATTTGAAAAAAATGAAAAATTTCAAAAAACATGGGTTATAGCCCATCGTTTTTTTAAAATTTGAAAAATAAAATTAACCTAGTTTTTCATCATTTCTGAACATGGGCTATAGCCCATACCGTACGGCATACTATAGCACGCCGTTTTTCATCATTTTTGAGGATTTGAAAAAAAATTAAAATGTCAAAAAACATGGGTTATAGCCCATCGTTTTTTGAAATTTTGAAAAATAGAATTAACCTCGTTTTTCATCATTTCTGAACATGGGCTATAGCCCATACCGTACGGCATACTATAGCACGCCGTTTTTCATCATTTTGGAGGATTTGAAAAAAATGAAAAATTTCAAAAAACATGGGTTATAGCCCATCGTTTTTTGAAAATTTGAAAAATAAAATTAACCTAGTTTTTCATCATTTCTGAACATGGGCTATAGCCCATACCGTACGGCATACTATAGCACGCCGTTTTTCATCATTTTTGAGCATTTGAAAAAATTTAAAATTAAAAAAAACATGGGTTATAGCCCATCATTTTTTGAAATTTTGAAAAATAAAATTAGCCTCGTTTTTCATCATTTCTGAACATGGGCTATAGCCCATACCGTACGGCATACTATAGCACGCCGTTTTTCATCATTTTTGAGGATTTGAAAAAAATTAAAAATTTCAAAAACATGGGTTATAGCCCATCGTTTTTTTTTAATTTGAAAAATAAAATTAACCTCGTTTTTCATCATTTTTGAACATGGGCTATAGCCCATACAGTACGGCATACTATAGCACGCCGTTTTTCATCATTTTTGAGGATTTGAAAAAAATGAAACATTTCAAAAACGTGGGTTATAGCCCATCGTTTTTTTAAAATTTGAAAAATAAAATTAACCTCGTTTTTCATCATTTTTGAACATGGGCTATAGCCCATACCGTACGGCATACTATAGCACGCCGTTTTTCATCATTTTTGAGGATTTGAAAAAAATGAAAAATTTCAAAAAACATGGGTTATAGCCCATCGTTTTTTGAAAATTTGAAAAATAAAATTAACCTAGTTTTTCATCATTTCTGAACATGGGCTATAGCCCATACCGTACGGCATACTATAGCACGCCGTTTTTCATCATTTTTGAGCATTTGAAAAAAATTAAAATTAAAAAAAACATGGGTTATAGCCCATCATTTTTTGAAATTTTGAAAAATAAAATTAGCCTCGTTTTTCATCATTTCTGAACATGGGCTATAGCCCATACCGTACGGCATACTATAGCACGCCGTTTTTCATCATTTTTGAGGATTTGAAAAAAAATTAAAATTTCAAAAACATGGGTTATAGCCCATCGTTTTTTTTAAATTTGAAAAATAAAATTAACCTCGTTTTTCATCATTTTTGAACATGGGCTATAGCCCATACAGTACGGCATACTATAGCACGCCGTTTTTCATCATTTTTGAGGATTTGAAAAAAATGAAACATTTCAAAAACGTGGGTTATAGCCCATCGTTTTTTGAAAATTTGAAAAATAAAATTAACCTCGTTATTCATCATTTCTGAACATGGGCTATAGCCCATACCGTACGGCATACTATAGCACGCCGTTTTTCATCATTTTTGAGGATTTGAAAAAAATGAAAAATTTAAAAAAACATGGGTTATAGCCCATCGTTTTTTGAAAATTTGAAAAATAAAATTAACCTCGTTTTTCATCATTTCTGAACATGGGCTATAGCCCATACCGTACGGCATACTATAGCACGCCGTTTTTCATCATTTTGGAGGATTTGAAAAAAATGAAAATTTTCAAAAAACATGGGTTATAGCCCATCGTTTTTTGAAATTTTGAAAAATAAAATTAACCTAGTTTTTCATCATTTCTGAACATGGGCTATAGCCCATACCGTACGGCATACTATAGCACGCCGTTTTTCATCATTTTTGAGGATTTGAAAAAAATGAAAAATTAAAAAAACATGGGTTATAGCCCATCGTTTTTTTAAATTTTGAAAAATTAAATTAACCTCGTTTTTCATCATTTCTGAACATGGGCTATAGCCCATACCGTACGGCATACTATAGCACGCCGTTTTTCATCATTTTTGAGGATTTGAAAAAAATGAAAATTTTCAAAAAACATGGGTTATAGCCCATCGTTTTTTGAAATTTTGAAAAATAAAATTAACCTCGTTTTTCATCATTTCTGAACATGGGCTATAGCCCATACCGTACGGCATACTATTGCACGCCGTTTTTCATCATTTTTGAGGATTTGAAAAAAATAAAAAATTTCAAAAAACATGGGTTATAGCCCATCGTTTTTTGAAATTTTGAAAAATAAAATTAACCTCGTTTTTCATCATTTCTGAACATGGGCTATAGCCCATACCGTACGGCATACTATAGCACGCCGTTTTTCATCATTTTTGAGGATTTGAAAAAATTAAAAAAACATGGGTTATAGCCCATCATTTTTTGAAATTTTGAAAAATAAAATTAACCTCGTTTTTCATCATTTCTGAACATGGGCTATAGCCCATACCGTACGGCATACTATAGCACGCCGTTTTTCATCATTTTTGAGGATTTGAAAAAATTAAAAAAACATGGGTTATAGCCCATCGTTTTTTGAAATTTTGAAAAATTTAATTAACCTCGTTTTTCATCATTTCTGAACATGGGCTATAGCCCATACCGTACGGCATACTATAGCACGCCGTTTTTCATCATTTTTGAGGATTTGAAAAAATTTCAAATTTCAAAAAACATGGGTTATAGCCCATCGTTTTTTGAAATTTTGAAAAATAAAATTAACCTAGTTTTTCATAATTTCTGAACATGGGCTATAGCCCATACCGTACGGCATACTATAGCACGCCGTTTTTCATCATTTTTGAGGATTTGAAAAAAATGAAAAATTTCAAAAACATGGGTTATAGCCCATTGTTTTTTGAAATTTTGAAAAATAAAATTAACCTCGTTTTTCATCATTTCTGAACATGGGCTATAGCCCATACCGTACGGCATACTATAGCACGCCGTTTTTCATCATTTTTGAGGATTTGAAAAAAATGAAAAATTTCAAAAACATGGGTTATAGCCCATCGTTTTTTGAAATTTCGAAAAATAAAATTAACCTCGTTTTTCATCATTTCTGAACATGGGCTATAGCCCATACCGTACGGCATACTATAGCACGCCGTTTTTCATCATTTTTGAGGATTTGAAAAAAAATAAAAATAAAAAATAAAACATGGGTTATAGCCCATCGTTTTTTTTAAATTTGAAAAATAAATTATAACCTCGTTTTTCATCATTTCTGAACATGGGCTATAGCCCATACCATACGGCATACTATAGCACGCCGTTTTTCATCATTTTTGAGGATTTGAAAAAAATGAAAAATTTCAAAAACATGGGTTATAGCCCATCGTTTTTTGAAATTTCGAAAAATAAAATTAACCTCGTTTTTCATCATTTCTGAACAGCATACTATAGCACGCCGTTTTTCAAAAACATGGGTTATAGCCCATTGTTTTTTGAAATTTTGAAAAATAAAATTAACCTCGTTTTTCATCATTTCTGAACATGGGCTATAGCCCATACCGTACGGCATACTATAGCACGCCGTTTTTCATCATTTTTGAGGATTTGAAAAAATTTCAAATTTCAAAAAACATGGGTTATAGCCCATCGTTTTTTGAAATTTTGAAAAATAAAATTAACCTAGTTTTTCATAATTTCTGAACATGGGCTATAGCCCATACCGTACGGCATACTATAGCACGCCGTTTTTCATCATTTTTGAGGATTTGAAAAAAATGAAAAATTTCAAAAACATGGGTTATAGCCCATTGTTTTTTGAAATTTTGAAAAATAAAATTAACCTCGTTTTTCATCATTTCTGAACATGGGCTATAGCCCATACCGTACGGCATACTATAGCACGCCGTTTTTCATCATTTTTGAGGATTTGAAAAAAATGAAAAATTTCAAAAACATGGGTTATAGCCCATCGTTTTTTGAAATTTCGAAAAATAAAATTAACCTCGTTTTTCATCATTTCTGAACATGGGCTATAGCCCATACCGTACGGCATACTATAGCACGCCGTTTTTCATCATTTTTGAGGATTTGAAAAAAAATAAAAATAAAAAATAAAACATGGGTTATAGCCCATCGTTTTTTTTAAATTTGAAAAATAAATTATAACCTCGTTTTTCATCATTTCTGAACATGGGCTATAGCCCATACCATACGGCATACTATAGCACGCCGTTTTTCATCATTTTTGAGGATTTGAAAAAAATGAAAAATTTCAAAAACATGGGTTATAGCCCATCGTTTTTTGAAATTTCGAAAAATAAAATTAACCTCGTTTTTCATCATTTCTGAACAGCATACTATAGCACGCCGTTTTTCAAAAACATGGGTTATAGCCCATTGTTTTTTGAAATTTTGAAAAATAAAATTAACCTCGTTTTTCATCATTTCTGAACATGGGCTATAGCCCATACCGTACGGCATACTATAGCACGCCGTTTTTCATCATTTTTGAGGATTTGAAAAAAATGAAAAATTTCAAAAACATGGGTTATAGCCCATCGTTTTTTGAAATTTCGAAAAATAAAATTAACCTCGTTTTTCATCATTTCTGAACATGGGCTATAGCCCATACCGTACGGCATACTATAGCACGCCGTTTTTCATCATTTTTGAGGATTTGAAAAAAAATAAAAATAAAAAATAAAACATGGGTTATAGCCCATCGTTTTTTTTAAATTTGAAAAATAAATTATAACCTCGTTTTTCATCATTTCTGAACATGGGCTATAGCCCATACCATACGGCATACTATAGCACGCCGTTTTTCATCATTTTTGAGGATTTGAAATTTTTTTTATTTTTTAAAAAACATGGGTTATAGCCCATCGTTTTTTGAAATTTTGAAAAATAAAATTAACCTCGTTTTTCATCATGTCTGAACATGGGCTATAGCCCATACCATACGGCATACTATAGCACGCCGTTTTTCATCATTTTTGAGCATTTGAAAAAAATAAAAATAAAAAAAAACATGGGTTATAGCCCATCATTTTTTGAATTTTTGAAAAATAAAATTAACCTAGTTTTTCATCATTTCTGAACATGGGCTATAGCCCATACCGTACGGCATACTATAGCACGCCGTTTTTCATCATTTTTGAGGATTTGAAAAAAATGAAAAAATTCAAAAAACATGGGTTATAGCCCATCGTTTTTTGAAATTTTGAAAAATAAAATTAACCTCGTTTTTCATCATTTTTGAACATGGGCTATAGCCCATACCGTACGGCATACTATAGCACGCCGTTTTTCATCATTTTTGAGGATTTGAAAAAAATGAAAAATTTCAAAAAACATGGGTTATAGCCCATCGTTTTCTGAAATTTTGAAAAATAAAATTAACCTCGTTTTTCATCATTTCTGAACATGGGCCCATACCGTACAGCATACTATAGCACGCCGTTTTTCATCATTTTTGAAAAAAAAATCAAAAATCAAAAAACATGGGTTATAGCCCATCGTTTTTTTAAATTTTGAAAAATAAAATTAACCTAGTTTTTCATCATTTCTGAACATGGGCTATATCCCATACCGTACGGCATACTATAGCACGCCGTTTTTCATCATTTTTGAGGATTTGAAAAAAATGAAAAATTTAAAAAAACATGGGTTATAGCCCATCGTTTTTTGAAATTTTGGAAAAAAAAATTTACCTAGTTTTTCATCATTTCTGAACATGGGCTATAGCCCATACCGTACGGCATACTATAGCACGCCGTTTTTCATCATTTTTGAGGATTTGAAAAAAATTAAAAATTTCAAAAAACATGGGTTATAGCCCATCTTTTTTTGAAAATTTGAAAAATAAAATTAACCTAGTTTTTCATCATTTCTGACCATGGGCTATAGCCCATACCGTACGGCATACTATAGCACGCCGTTTTTCATCATTTTTGAGGATTTGAAGAAATAAAAAAAATAAAAAAACATGGGTTATAGCCCATCGTTTTTTTTTATTTTGAAAAATAAAATTAACCTCGTTTTTCATCATTTTTGAACATGAGCTATAGCCCATACCGTACGGCATACTATAGCACGCCGTTTTTCATCATTTTTGAGGATTTGAAAAAAAATACAAATTTCAAAAAACATGGGTTATAGCCCATCGTTTTTTGAAATTTTGAAAAATAAAATGAACCTAGTTTTTCATCATTTCTGAACATGGGCTATAGCCCATACCGTACGGCATACTATAGCACGCCGTTTTTCATCATTTTAGAGGATTTGAAAAAAATGAAAAATTTCAAAAACATGGGTTATAGCCCATCGTTTTTTGAAAATTTGAAAAAAAAAAATTACCTAGTTTTTCATCATTTCTGAACATGGGCTATAGCCCATACCGTACGGCATACTATAGCACGCCGTTTTTCATCATTTTTGAGGATTTGAAAAAAATGAAAAATTTCAAAAAACATGGGTTATAGCCCATCTTTTTTTGAAAATTTGAAAAATAAAATTAACCTAGTTTTTCATCATTTCTGAACATGGGCTATAGCCCATACCGTACGGCATACTATAGCACGCCGTTTTTCATCATTTTTGAGGATTTGAAGAAATTTAAAATAAAAAAAAACATGGGTTATAGCCCATCGTTTTTTTTAATTTTGAAAAATAAAATTAACCTCGTTTTTCATCATTTTTGAACATGAGCTATAGCCCATACCGTACGGCATACTATAGCACGCCGTTTTTCATCATTTTTGAGGATTTGAAAAAAAATAAAAATTTCAAAAAACATGGGTTATAGCCCATCGTTTTTTGAAATTTTGAAAAATAAAATGAACCTAGTTTTTCATCATTTCTGAACATGGGCTATAGCCCATACCGTACGGCATACTATAGCACGCCGTTTTTCATCATTTTGGAGGATTTGAAAAAAATGAAAAATTTCAAAAACATGGGTTATAGCCCATCGTTTTTTGAAATTTTGAAAAATAAAATGAACCTCGTTTTTCATCATTTCTGAACATGGGCTATAGCCCATACCGTACGGCATACTATAGCACGCCGTTTTTCATCATTTTTGAGGATTTGAAAAAAATGAAAAATTTCAAAAACATGGGTTATAGCCCATCGTTTTTTGAAAATTTGAAAAATAAAATTAACCTAGTTTTTCATCATTTCTGAACATGGGCTATAGCCCATACCGTACGGCATACTATAGCACGCCGTTTTTCATCATTTTTGAGGATTTGAAAAAAATGAAAAATTTCAAAAAACATGTGTTATAGCCCATCGTTTTTTTAAATTTTGAAAAATAAAATTAACCTAGTTTTTCATCATTTCTGAACATGGGCTATAGCCCATACCGTACGGCATACTATAGCACGCCGTTTTTCATCATTTTTGAGGATTTGAAGAAATTTTAAATAAAAAAAAACATGGGTTATAGCCCATCGTTTTTTTTTATTTTGAAAAATAAAATTAACCTCGTTTTTCATCATTTTTGAACATGAGCTATAGCCCATACCGTACGGCATACTATAGCACGCCGTTTTTCATCATTTTTGAGGATTTGAAAAAAAAATTTTTTTTCAAAAAACATGGGTTATAGCCCATCGTTTTTTGAAATTTTGAAAAATAAAATGAACCTAGTTTTTCATCATTTCTGAACATGGGCTATAGCCCATACCGTACGGCATACTATAGCACGCCGTTTTTCATCATTTTGGAGGATTTGAAAAAAATTCAAAAATTCAAAAACATGGGTTATAGCCCATCGTTTTTTGAAATTTTGAAAAATAAAATGAACCTCGTTTTTCATCATTTCTGAACATGGGCTATAGCCCATACCGTACGGCATACTATAGCACGCCGTTTTTCATCATTTTGGAGGATTTGAAAAAAATGAAAAATTTCAAAAACATGGGTTATAGCCCATCGTTTTTTGAAATTTTGAAAAATAAAATTAACCTCGTTATTCATCATTTCTGAACATGGGCTATAGCCCATACCGTACGGCATACTATAGCACGCCGTTTTTCATCATTTTTGAGGATTTGAAAAAAATGAAAAATTTCAAAAACATGGGTTATAGCCCATCGTTTTTTGAAAATTTGAAAAATAAAATTAACCTAGTTTTTCATCATTTCTGAACATGGGCTATAGCCCATACCGTACGGCATACTATAGCACGCCGTTTTTCATCATTTTTGAGGATTTGAAAAAAAAAAAAAAAAATTAAACATGGGTTATAGCCCATCGTTTTTTTTAATTTGAAAAATTAAAATAACCTCGTTTTTCATCATTTTTGAACATGGGCTATAGCCCATACAGTATGGCATACTATAGCACGCCGTTTTTCATCATTTTTGAGGATTAAAAAAATAAATAAAAATTAAAACATGGGTTATAGCCCATCGTTTTTTTTTAATTTGAAAAATAAAAATAACCTCGTTTTTCATCATTTTTGAACATGGGCTATAGCCCATACCGTACGGCATACTATAGCACGCCGTTTTTCATCATTTTGGAGGATTTGAAAAAAATTAAAAATTTCAAAAACATGGGTTATAGCCCATCGTTTTTTGAAATTTGGAAAAATAAAATGAACCTCGTTTTTCATCATTTCTGAACATGGGCTATAGCCCATACCGTACGGCATACTATAGCACGCCGTTTTTCATCATTTTGGAGGATTTGAAAAAAATGAAAAATTTCAAAAACATGGGTTATAGCCCATCGTTTTTTGAAATTTTGAAAAATAAAATTAACCTCGTTATTCATCATTTCTGAACATGGGCTATAGCCCATACCGTACGGCATACTATAGCACGCCGTTTTTCATCATTTTTGAGGATTTGAAAAAAATGAAAAATTTCAAAAAACATGTGTTATAGCCCATCGTTTTTTGAAATTTTGAAAAATAAAATTAACCTTGTTTTTCATCATTTCTGAACATGGGCTATAGCCCATACCGTACGGCATACTATAGCACGCCGTTTTTCATCATTTTGGAGGATTTGAAAAAAATGAAAAATTTCAAAAAACATGGGTTATAGCCCATCGTTTTTTGAAAATTTGAAAAATAAAATTAACCTAGTTTTTCATCATTTCTGAACATGGGCTATAGCCCATACCGTACGGCATACTATAGCACGCCGTTTTTCATCATTTTTGAGGATTTGAAAAAAAATTAAAATGTCAAAAAACATGGGTTATAGCCCATCGTTTTTTGAAATTTTGAAAAATAAAAATAACCTCGTTTTTCATCATTTTTGAACATGGGCTATAGCCCATACCGTACGGCATACTATAGCACGCCGTTTTTCATCATTTTTGAGGATTTGAAAAGAAGAAAAAAAAGAAAAAAACATGGGTTATAGCCCATCATTTTTTGAAATTTTGAAAAATAAAATTAACCTCGTTTTTCATCATTTCTGAACATGGGCTATAGCCCATACCGTACGGCATAATATAGCACGCCGTTTTTCATCATTTTTGAGGATTTGAAAAAAATGAAAAATTTCAAAAACATGGGTTATAGCCCATCGTTTTTTGAAATTTTTTAAAATAAAATTAACCTCGTTATTCATCATTTCTGAACATGGGCTATAGCCCATACCGTACGGCATACTATAGCACGCCGTTTTTCATCATTTTGGAGGATTTGAAAAAAATGAAAAATTTCAAAAACATGGGTTATAGCCCATCGTTTTTTGAAATTTTGAAAAATAAAATTAACCTCGTTATTCATCATTTCTGAACATGGGCTATAGCCCATACCGTACGGCATACTATAGCACGCCGTTTTTCATCATTTTTGAGGATTTGAAAAAAATGAAAAATTTCAAAAACATGGGTTATAGCCCATCGTTTTTTGAAAATTTGAAAAATAAAATTAACCTAGTTTTTCATCATTTCTGAACATGGGCTATAGCCCATACCGTACGGCATACTATAGCACGCCGTTTTTCATCATTTTTGAGGATTTGAAAAAAAAAAAAAAAAATTAAACATGGGTTATAGCCCATCGTTTTTTTTAATTTGAAAAATTAAAATAACCTCGTTTTTCATCATTTTTGAACATGGGCTATAGCCCATACAGTATGGCATACTATAGCACGCCGTTTTTCATCATTTTTGAGGATTAAAAAAATAAATAAAAATTAAAACATGGGTTATAGCCCATCGTTTTTTTTTAATTTGAAAAATAAAAATAACCTCGTTTTTCATCATTTTTGAACATGGGCTATAGCCCATACCGTACGGCATACTATAGCACGCCGTTTTTCATCATTTTGGAGGATTTGAAAAAAATTAAAAATTTCAAAAACATGGGTTATAGCCCATCGTTTTTTGAAATTTGGAAAAATAAAATGAACCTCGTTTTTCATCATTTCTGAACATGGGCTATAGCCCATACCGTACGGCATACTATAGCACGCCGTTTTTCATCATTTTGGAGGATTTGAAAAAAATGAAAAATTTCAAAAACATGGGTTATAGCCCATCGTTTTTTGAAATTTTGAAAAATAAAATTAACCTCGTTATTCATCATTTCTGAACATGGGCTATAGCCCATACCGTACGGCATACTATAGCACGCCGTTTTTCATCATTTTTGAGGATTTGAAAAAAATGAAAAATTTCAAAAAACATGTGTTATAGCCCATCGTTTTTTGAAATTTTGAAAAATAAAATTAACCTAGTTTTTCATCATTTCTGAACATGGGCTATAGCCCATACCGTACGGCATACTATAGCACGCCGTTTTTCATCATTTTTGAGGATTTGAAAAAAAAATAAAATGTCAAAAAACATGGGTTATAGCCCATCGTTTTTTGAAATTTTGAAAAATAAAAATAACCTCGTTTTTCATCATTTTTGAACATGGGCTATAGCCCATACCGTACGGCATACTATAGCACGCCGTTTTTCATCATTTTTGAGGATTTGAAAAGAAGAAAAAAAAGAAAAAAACATGGGTTATAGCCCATCATTTTTTGAAATTTTGAAAAATAAAATTAACCTCGTTTTTCATCATTTCTGAACATGGGCTATAGCCCATACCGTACGGCATAATATAGCACGCCGTTTTTCATCATTTTTGAGGATTTGAAAAAAATGAAAAATTTCAAAAACATGGGTTATAGCCCATCGTTTTTTGAAATTTTTTAAAATAAAATTAACCTCGTTATTCATCATTTCTGAACATGGGCTATAGCCCATACCGTACGGCATACTATAGCACGCCGTTTTTCATCATTTTTGAGGATTTGAAAAAAATGAAAAATTTCAAAAAACATGGGTTATAGCCCATCGTTTTTTGAAAATTTGAAAAATAAAATTAACCTCGTTTTTCATCATTTTTGAACATGGGCTATAGCCCATACTGTACGGCATACTATAGCACGCCGTTTTTCATCATTTTTGAGGATTTGAAAAAAATGAAAAATTTCAAAAAAACATGGGTTATAGCCCATCGTTTTTTGAAATTTTGAAAAATAAAATTAACCTAGTTTTTCATCATTTCTGAACATGGGCTATAGCCCATACCGTACGGCATACTATAGCACGCCGTTTTTCATCATTTTTAAGGATTTGAAATTAAAAAAAAAAAAAAAAAAAACATGGGTTATAGCCCATCGTTTTTTGAAATTTTGAAAAATAAAATTAACCTCGTTTTTCATCATTTCTGAACATGGGCTATAGCCCATACCGTACGGCATACTATAGCACGCCGTTTTTCATCATTTTTGAGGATTTGAAAAAAATGGAAAATTTCAAAGAACATGGGTTATAGCCCATCGTTTTTTGAAATTTTGAAAAATAAAATTAACCTCGTTTTTCATCATTTTTGAACATGGGCTATAGCCCATACCGTATGGCATACTATAGCACGCAATTTTTCATCATTTTTGAGGATTTGAAAAATTAAAAAAAAAAAAAAAACATGGGTTATAGCCCATCGTTTTTTTACATTTTGAAAAATAAAATTAACCTAGTTTTTCATCATTTCTGAACATGCCATACCGTACGGCATACTATAGCACGCCGTTTTTCATCATTTTTGAGGATTTGAAAAAAATGAAAGAAAAAGAACGAATGAGAATGAGAATGAGAAGAAAAAACGTTGGGTTATAGCCCATCGTTTTTTGATTTTTAGATTTTTTTTTTAATCCTTGTTTTTCATCATTTTTGACCATCCCACTGAGCAATAGCCGGCTATTAGACGTGCGTCTAATAATGGGATAAAAAACGTCTAAAAATTTACGTCTAAAACACGTCTATTTTTAGACGTGTTTTAGACGTCTATTTTTAGACGTTTTTTATCCCATTTTTAGACGCTCGTCTAATAGCCCATATCGTATGGCATACTGTAGCACGCCGTTTTTCATCATTTTTGAGGATTTGAAAAGAATGAAAAAACCAATCATATTGACGTGTCTATATAGCTTCACATCCGGTTTCGCACATATCCCGCCCTTAGCTCACGCTGATTGGTTCGGTACGGAACGGATTGGTGTCAGCTCAACTCCCTGAGAGATGCCAGATGAAGGCTGTGTTGGGGAACATGGTTACCCAATACCGCCCCCATCTGGCAGCGTCAGGTTAGGGCTATAGCCCATCGTCTCGGAGTGATTTTCGTCTTTTTTCAAATCCTCAAAAAAACGGCATGCTATAGTATGCCGTACGTAAATGGGCTATAGCCCATGGTCAAAAAAGATGAAAAACGAGGATAAAAAAAAATATGAAAATCCCTCCGAGACCATGGGCCTGAGTGATTTTCGTCTTTTTTTCAAATCCTCAAAAATGATGAAAAACGGCATGCTATAGTACGCCGTACGATATGGGCTATCGCCCATGGTCAAAAATGATGAAAAACGAGGATTGAAAAAATGACGAAAATCCCTCCGAGACCATGGGCTATAGCCCATCGTCTCGGAGTCATTTTCGTCTTTTTTTCAAATCCTCAAAAATTATGAAAAACGGCATGCTATAGAATGCCGTTCGAAACCATGAAATGAACCATGTAAATAGGCCTACAACAAATTCAGCAGGGCACTGCAGGGAGTTGAACCCCGTTCTAGTAAACCAGAAGTACCATAACCAGTGCCGTAGTTTTTGTTTTGTTGTCATTTACAGGTCCATTCGTTAAACAGTAAAGTTATTTCACAATTTACATTGTAGGCAATAATTAATGACGGTATATAAAGAAGAAAAACACAGAAGCACAACACTAACACTTTCGAATTGTTTATATTATTATGATTTAGTTTTTATTTATTTTAAGAATTAACAAAAAATAGTGTTGGACCTTGATGGAAATATGGATGCACCTTGAGGAGAATGTTTATAGTTTAAGACAGGACACCATGAAATACCAGAGAGGTTAAAAATGTACCCAACTGAATTGAAAATTTGAGTGAAATGCCCTATGCATTCCAGGGGATGAATAGAAAAACCTTTTATGAAAAACCCTAGGAAACCCCTTAATAGTCAGATGCAAGAAAACTAGGAGAATAATTGAAGGAATTTACAATGAAATGTGTCACATTCCGAAGTACATTACATAATTCATTTAGATAAATAATCCAAATGTCGATGGGTCCGAAATGGCTTCTGTAGCATTGTCCATAGTTTTAGGAGAGAGTTGACATCAGTTTGTTGACATTAATCCATTGGCTGGGGAAGTTTCATGTCCGCGACGAGGTCCAGGTTGGCGGTGGCTGGCGCGTTCTCATTGGTCCGGCACTGGTGATGAATCATACAATCAGTGTGACATGACACAGAAGTAATATGAACAATAAGATGTAAACAGGGAATAAATGATAGAGACATCTTTGACTAGACAAATAGGATATGACTGTCCAGTGTGTGTGTGTGTGTGTGTGTGTGTGTGTCTGTGTGTGTGTGTGTGTGTGCGCGTGCGTGTGTGCGTGCGTACGCACGTGTGTGTGTGTGTGTGTGTGTGTGTGTGTGTAAACAAAGATTTTTCCTAAAAAACATTAAATGCCATTCACAATGAATGGACACTTTTGAGCGTAACACAAACCTTGAAGAGGAAGGTGAGGATGCTAATTCTGATTGGCCGGAAGGAGATGATGTATGATGAAGTGGGATGATAAGAGCGCCCCTCACTTCACACGGGTGTGTGAAGTGAGGGGGGTGTTCAGTGGAGTACTCCTTATTACGCAGACAGATTGATGCAGATCGATTCCCACTGAGCACAACACACCCTGGGGTTCACAAGCAGCTTCTGTGCTTTAAGGCTGCGCTCACACATAAGAGGTGCGTTGTATTCTTGGTGTAGCAGACAGTTCCAATTAATTTTCAATGGCGAGTCAACCGTGTTTGATGCCTGTGTTCTGCCCCCCTCACTGCCATTAAACAAGGCTGTCTCGTCAGACCAAGAGACTCATATTGAAAATGAATTGGAGCTGTCTGCTACATAGAGGAGACACGAGACACGGAGAAGACACACGTCTCTTATGTGTGACTGCAGCCTCTGGCCTCACTCACATATACAAAACATGTGTATCTTGATTGTCCTGGGGGGGGAGGGGGGAAGAGACGGCTTCCATTCTTCATTTCCTATGGAAATCACATGGTTTTGAAAAGACAGCCTTGTCTCAGGGCCCATGAGACAAGGCTGTCTTTTCAAAACCATGCGACTTCCATGGAAAATGAATTGAAGCTGTCTCTTCACACCCCCTCTCCCGCCAGGACTTGTCTTCCATGTGTGAGTGAGGCCTAATATACCCAAAGGGATGGATAACAATTACATGACATGTTCTATTCCTTCACATTGGAACAACACAACAAATAGATGGTCATACCACTGCCGCATACTTTACAGGAGAGTTTAAAAAAAAAGAAAGAATTGCAACATCAGCGTTTTGTCATCGCAGACTCAATATTCAAATAATCTGTCTATATTCATCTGAAAATAATGCATATACTGTATCGGTCAGGTTATTTCCTCTTGCCTGATATTTCACAGGGATTGCTCGTCGCTTGTCTATAAAACCGCATAATAGGCATGCTGGGTTTCATGTCGTCAACACCCGTTTCTACTCTTAGAGATCTCCTTTGCAGGCCTGTCTGCCCTGGTGCAGCTCAGTCTATTCTGTGAGATGCTGCTTATTTCCCACTTAATTAGGTGGGTGTTACCTGTCACATTCCCATGCTCTGCTTATATTGATTGAAAGGGGAAAGAATGCCTTCAAAGTCAGTAGCTCTCACACTTTCAAGATGTTTCTAAAACGTTTAAAAATGTAAAATGACACATGGTGATCTAGTCTTTGCCTTTCTTCCGTTCCGTTGCCTGCAGAGAGAGTAGTTATCTGCTTGTTGTTGGCTCACTGTATTCTTTTGATTTGCTTGAGTGTATTTTTTGTTTGTATATTAGGGGGTGGGCTCACAGTTGACAAGTTATCTCTGCTACTGTTGTATAGTCATCATGCATGCCAGTTCCCACCTGATGTTGTGTGGGAGTCCTGACTGCTCCATGTGGTACTCGATAACTGCCTGCTTGCATAATGTCTTCAGGCTGGGATTGAAGTCCAGGACATAAACGTCTTCGACTGCGTGTCCGTAACCACCAAAGGCGAGAATACGACTTCCCACCATGCAGAAGCACATTCGATCCTTCCAAACCGGGGCCTTCCCCTTGGGCTCAAAGGCCTTCCAGGAGAAGGTCTCTGGATTGAACTTCTGGATGGTCTTGTTCAAGTTGTCACCACCCACTATGTACAGCTCTCTATTGTAGGCGAAGGCCTTATGATCCCTTTTTCCCTTTGTAAGACTGTGTTCATCATTTTGCAATTGCAGCCAGCAGCTGTTCTCCGTATCAAACACGCTGATGATGCCCTTGTCCTGCCCTCCGAATACAAACATATTTGTCCCAATGATGGCGGTGGGACTTTCCGAAGCGGTCGGCGGAGTGCCTTTGGCGTTGATCAAAGCCCAGACCATCGTGGTGGTGTCCAACTTGTAGATGCTGTTAGTTAACCCAGTCGACTGGTTTTCTCCTCCATAGATGTACATGGTCCTTCCCAAGGCACAGGCTGAGTGGTGGTACCTGTTCTCTGGAACGCTCCCAGAAATCTTTGGCTTGAGCCAGCTGTGGTTCTCCACATTGAAAACATGAAGCGCAGGACATTGAGGAAACCCCCCCCAGATGTAAACACCGTCTGCTACCAGCACGGCTGTGTGGTAGTAGCGATGGGAGGGAAGGTCATCTTGGCCACTTTTGCCCGGGGGTAACTTGGTCCAGTGCAAGGACAATGTGTTGAAGACATACACTTCCGTCCCTACACGTTGGCTCATGTAGGTACAGTGCCATCCGAAGACGTACACCTTGTGGTCGACTGCCACAGCAGCATCAATGGTTTTGTTCGGTCCTCCTTTCAGGGGCAATGTCCAGCGGAACATTTTCAACTGTGGATGAACTGGAACTTTCTTCAAATGGAATAATTCAACTAGAATATAAATAAACTTCACCCTGTTAAACTGAATCAAGTCATATGGCCCACGCTACAACTTATATTGGCACGGCGATGCAACTGTCACGCAAAGGTTGGCCAATCCACAAAGTCGATGGGTAGGGTTGGCCAATCAGGGACGACTTAGGATATCCCCTTTGTCATGAATCATGCTGTACAAAGTACAAGTGTTATTCATTCTGAATAGCATCAGTTTATTGGTTGATTGTGACTGTACTATGACATCAGCCATCTCCATATTAGGATAACATTTCAGTCCAATCAGAAACCCTTTGACTTTAAATTAAAGTTTTTAAAGTTAAATAATATGTCAAAAAGAAGAAATGATGGCATAGTCAATATTAGCTGCTATGTATCTGCAGCAGTGGCATAGTAGAGTAGGCTACTGCTGCTACTGTATGTTATTATCACAGCATAAAGTTATATCATGATTTCGACCCACTCAGACCCCCACACCATAGCACCCCATGAGACAATGGTAAATGGTGCATTTATATAGCGCCTTTATCCAAGGCGCTTTACATAGATTGTGCATTACATTCACCCATTCAGACACTGATGGCAGCGAAAACCATGCAAGGCACCAACCAGCACATCAGGAGAAATTAGGGGTTCAGTGTCTTGCTCAAGCTAGGACACTTCGACACTAACTCTGGGGGAGCCCGGGTTCGAACTGGGAACCTTGCGGTTGCCATTCAGCCACTCTACCGCTGATCCACCGCCGCCCGTACCCAATGGGATACATTACCATTATTATGGTTTGGTGGTGCAGTGAGCTTGTATATGTTCTATTGTAAATAGCAGACCTATAAAGCTCACAAAGTGGCTCGTTAATGAATTATCAAAGATGTATGCACATAGCACAAACAGCACATGTAAACTGAGCCATGTGATGTAATAGACGGACAACACGCATTTGTGCAGGTTAAGAAATAAAAGTGATGCATGGTTGCATGCATGTCCACATGGCTGTCGTTTAATTTCCACATGCCTAGTGTCGGAGCGTGTATGTTTGGACTGTGTCCCTGACACGGTATACGGTAGTCTCGCATAGCCAGAAAATTATTCCACAATCTCCAAATGCTTGTCTGGAACTACTTATTTTTTGCTAATAAGCAAGCTATGTCCTGTGATTATTTTTTATTTATATATTTGTGCGACTGTAAAGATGAAACGGAAGTGTGGAAGAGGCTTCAATCCAGCTTCATCAGTATTCATGTGTTATACAATCGGCAGTATACTTTTAGAGTTGTCCCGATACCATTTCTTCCAGTATTTCATTTTTAATACTCGCCAATACAGAGTACCAATACGAGTACTTTATTATTGTTGAGTAACCACTTATTTTACCCCCTTTTTCTCATAGATGCAGACGGATCTCCGATCTACACAGTTTTTGGTGATTTGCTGCAGTGTTGGGTCAGCCTTGCTCCCGTTGCATTCGTTCAGCCTAGTGTCAATTGGATGTACTTGAGGGTGGTATCGGCCCGAGTACCCGATACCAGTATCGGTATCGGAACAACTCTACCTTTATATCTGTATCTGAGATACAGAGAGGAAATTAAAGTGTGTTACCGGATGAAAAAGTGTAATTATACTGCTTGTGTCATGAGGGATTTCAAACATAACAACCTCTGCTTGACGACATAATTGCATGGAAGATTAAATTAAGTTTATATTTCTTTACTAGATGGAGGGAGCTCATTGGTGTCAAGAGCTTATGTTAAATTACAGAAATGATCCCACATGGATGTTTTTTTTTCTCCAAGTTGCACACCATTAGGTAGAGGACATGTGAATATATGATACTGCTGCTATAATTACATATATGTATGCATGGCATACATATATTTGAACTTACAGCCTCACTAGCAAACCTAAAAGTATCAAACAGGAAAACCAGAAAAAATGTTGAGAATGACAAATGGTACGATAATGACTGATGAATGAATGATAATGAATCTCAGGGGGAAAAAAGGAAACTATCAAACCAAAAACACAGAGACCCAGACAACCACAACACACATCTCCAATATGGGGATAACACTGAAACAATACAAGAACTCAGAAAAAAGAGATCAACATGTTAGAAACCAACTGCAAGATATTGAGGATTCCATACAGACAAACAGCTTCTGGGAAAATTGGAACAGACTTAATAAGCTAGAACAGGACGAACTACCCATCCAAAATGGAGATATATGGGTGAACCATTTTTCTAGCCTCTTTGGCCCAATCGAGAAGAACAAAGAGCAAAAACAAATAAAAGATAAACTACAAATCCTAAAGTCAGCCATAAAAGACTATATACCAGAATCCACTAGATTCCCAAATCAACCTTAAATAACTACAAGACAAAATAAAAACACTTAAAACCCACAGATTACAACCACACGGAGAATTTGAAAACATGACCAATGACAAAAAACTCCCATATCTGCTGGGCGAAGTACAACAATGTGCAAACACAGCAGCAAGATTTGTGAGTTGCTGTGATAGGAGAAGGATATCAAATGGAACACAACCACCATAAAGACTAATCATTGTGTATATTCCTGCACTATGCCTGCATCGAGTGATCTTGGTACATATAAATTGATCTATTGAAGATTCTGATTTTCAAATGTAGCCTACATAATTTTTGTTTTGATTGTATTGCTGTATTGTTCTTTCTGCTTTGGCAATGTAAACGTATGTTTTCTCATGCCAATAAATGAATTGAATTGAATTGAATTGAATTGAATTGCATGGCAAATTACAGGCTAAAGCAGTTAATATACCTCTGTGAAGTTGGCTATATTCATTTGGATTGGGTTGGATTTGCCGGGGTGCAACGGGCGTGTGTGGTTGGGGGTTGTAACTCGACGCTGCTGTTTTTGATATCCCTCCTCTGAATGTCGAATGTTGAACGAATGTCCTGAGATACAGTAGCCTACTTGAGAGTTATTTTCCACCACTGTAAACGATTGATAGCAAATACTTATTTGAATGTGGTCTTTAATTTCAACAGGGGGGGGCGTTGGCTCAAGGAGGGCGTGGCTCAAGGGTATATGTGGCCGGTAGAACACCGGATGGAAGTGCGAGGTTCCCAGTTCGATCCCAGAGTTAGTTAGTTTGTTCCCAGTTCGATACCAGAGTTAGTGTCGAAGTGTCCTTGAGCAAGACACTGAACCCCAAATTGCCCTCGTTGTGCATGTTTGTGCCTTGCATGGTTTACCCCGTCATCGGTTGGTGTATGAATGTGTGTGTGTGTGTGTGTGCGTGCGTGCGTGTGAATGGGTGAAGCACACTGTGTTAACAGACATTTGACCAGGAGGATCAATACTTTGACTCAAGTACTTTTGGGCCTGAGTTCTTTGTCCATCGCTGACCTATACTGTTGCAATGAAGAGCCGGACTCTATGAGGATGTCCTTGTGCGCCCCTATACCCCACCCTGCTTCCACTGTCTGGGTCCATCTCCTTAGACTCTCTCCTTGTGTGTTTGTTGATATTTTCGAGAGCTTTGAAAAGGACTACTACCCTTATTTCCTCGCTGTCTCTTAACCCATTAAGACCTGAGGCCGATTCTACACAATGCCTTCTAAATCAGTGCATGATTCTCAAGCCTTTTCGTGGGCCACCTCAAATCTGAAAAGGTTCTGTGCCAGGGACACAAATTTCACACTTCCAAGATTAGTTTTTTCAAAAATGTTCCAAAATAGCAAATGTACAAGCCATGCTCCGAGCTTGTAGGCCTGCATCCGCTATTTTTGGAAAACCAGTGAGCAGAGTGAGCCTCTTCCTGATGTCCAAAGAGATATCCCTTTGGCTTAGTGGTCAAGATTTTGGACTTTCACGCGGGAAACCAGAGTTAGAATCCCGGGCATTACATTGGTGCCGTGACCCGGATTGGGTTTCCCCGTGGTAGGTGGTCAAAAGGGGGGTGAGTGTAACAGAGAGGCTCACAGCCTGATGGCCTCGAAAGCCTATCTCCCCAGGTCCAAAGGTATACCCCTTTGGTCTAGTGGTTAAGATGTTACATGAAATGACACAGATGCTTCCCCGGTTTTAATAGGTTATTCCATGACAGCGAGAGGCAGCCAGCAAAGAGGAGTAGGGTGGCTTAAATTCTCGGGTGGCAAGCAGAGTTCAAAGCCTTTCCACGGCCGCGCCCGACAAAGTGGGTAAGTAGCGGCGCGTCTAGACGGATCAAAGAGAGACAGCGTGGAGAAAGGTCAGCTCCTGCCAGCGCTCCCACGCTGTGAGGGCTCTGTGTGACGACGCTATATGAGGATGGGAGACTCCCTGCTAACATTTCTATTACTGTCAACAACGGCCGCCGCTGGGCTCAGTCTATAAGCGATTATGTCATATTGGCCTCGCTTCGTGAAATGGATAAAACATGATATTTTAAGCACTTTTCAACCCGCCGTCCCTATTTTAACCCGATCGGCAGAGACAGGGGAAAAATGCAAACCA
Organism: Protomyctophum parallelum; assembly: GCF_964188405.1. Taxonomy (NCBI): domain Eukaryota; kingdom Metazoa; phylum Chordata; class Actinopteri; order Myctophiformes; family Myctophidae; genus Protomyctophum; species Protomyctophum parallelum. Next base: position 3,209,562 of record NC_139714.1, read on the forward strand.
CAAATATATTGCATCTCAACGTTTCAAGGAAGTACAGGGGAAGTTTCAGCAGTCGAGCTTGGGTCAGTCGGCTGGCACCTTTATTTTTGTTATTGTTATTAAAAGGCGTGCCCGTGCACGCCTCACACTGCCGTTTGAGTTGCATAGCGATAGGCCAGGCAGAGAATGGTAAGTATTAATCGTGGAATATGTATGTAATATGGAATGAACTCCATTGCAATTACAACTGCAGATTAACTCCCAGTCTTCTGCCGTAGTCTGAAAACTCACGTCTTCACTCAGACTCCACCTTAGGCTAAAACTTGCCGTAGCATGCACTTTCCCTAGTCTCGACGGCCTTGCAGGCTATATGCAAAGGCTAAGATATGTAATTTAGATATAGTATGTAGACCGATGCCATGCCATTATTGATCTTCTTGAGGTTCTTGGTTTACTTATCCTAGATGACTAATTATATGCATTTGATGCGTTGTTCTTGCTTACTATAAATCACTCTGGATTAAGAGTGTCTGCTAAATGTCAAAATTGTAATCCGTTCTCAATTGTAATCTACTTTGAAACTGCACATACATGCTTGGCATTTTAACCTTTCATTTACGTGTTTAAACTGAAAGTGTAAAAAAAATATATATATATTTATATTATATATATATATATATATATATATATATATATATATATATATATATATATATATATATATATATATATATATATATATCAGAGCATGTGAGCGGAGCGGAGCGCGGAGCGAGCGAGGAGCGGAGCGAGGGGATTTTGACGTGAGCTCAGAGCGGGTTTTTAAATGTGTCAGATTGACTTCCGGAGCGAGAACTGTCCTCCGCTCCGAGCCGCTCCGAGCCGCTCGGAGCGAGAACTGTCCTCCGCTCCGAGCTATATATGCCCCGAGGGCTGTGCATAATTATCGTTTTTTTTTTATTGTGGTTCTGCTTCTGTCACTGGCGTTGAACTTGGTTGCGGCATGGTGCTCGCAGTGGTACATTAAAATAAATACCATACTTCGGTTGATACATTTGAACTGGGTCTGTTTTAATTATTCTATGATATTTTAAATAACGAAATCAAGCAAATTTACATCATGCTCCAAAAAAGACTGCATGTTGCTGCAACATGCAGTCTGAAACGAAGGCCTTCAGGTTTAATTAGCCAATTTCAGGAAAACAGCATTTTATTTTTCCCCCGTCATTTCTTTCTGCTGAGCGGAGCGGGCATCTGAGTGTAGCCTCGGAGCGAGCACGGAGCGGGGAGCGCTCCATGCGTAAATGAAGGTGAGCGCTGAGCGAGCGGGGAGCGGCGTGGGGGAAGATGAACGTGAGCGCGGAGCGAGCGTAACAAAAGCCGTCGAGAGCGAAGAGCGGAATTATCGGCCGCTCCGCTCCGCTCACATGCTCTGATATATATATATGTTGCTGTGTGCTATATGCCCTAGCAGAGAAGAGCCAGATGATAATAGTACTAATCATGATACATGATATTAGATAGCTTCTTGTTGTGCCACGTCTGCTTAGTATAAGTTTTTTTATGAAGCCTGTAGTGTAGTTGCTTATTTGGGTTTGCTTATAATCTTTCTTTTTTTTTTAACAGGGGTTTGTTTGGATATGAAGATGCTAGGTTTCTGTCTCACAGCAACAATATGGAATATTGGGGTGTGCAAAATAAGTGTGTGTGTGTGTGTGTGTGTGTGTGTGTGTGTGTGTGTGTGTGTGTGTGTGTGTGTGTGTGTGTGTGTGTGTGTGTGTGTGTGTGTGTGTGTGCGTGCGTCACCGTTTGCTACCAAATGATCTGCCTGAGAGAGAGAGAGAGGAATAAAGACAAATGAGAGGGAGAGAGACACAGAGAGAGAATGGATAAACAAAGGAATTCAATCTATAAGTGGGACTTGGCATTGTGTGATCGGTGTGAAATGAAGGCAGGCCTATAAGGAAAGCTTTGAGCAAGTGAGTGCATAATATGTGCAAAGTGAGGAAGAGAGATGATGCGATGCATGGGAGAGAAATGGATGGGAAAACCCAAAATGTGTAACGCCATGAGAGGCGGCCAATTGCATTTTAGAAAATAAAAGAAACCAGCTAACGTCAATATAGCCAAAAAGTGACAGGTAATGGTAAACTTCCTATACCTATAGTGATGTGGTGTCAACAGTATAATGTGGTTAACATTGTTCTTTTGATGTTATTGGTTATTTCAAGTTTCAAGTTTGGCCAAATTTGTAGAAAGTCACCTGTAGGGCAATAAGGGCATGGAAACAAGTGGTCAGCCACGCTGTACAGTCCACATTGTTTAACAAACCACATTGTGATATCCACGGATTCACTCACAAACTGCACATAGTAACTTCATATCAATAGCTAAAGATTGGACAAGGAGGCCGCACCGCTATTGCTACAGATTGGACAAGGAGGCCACACCGCTATTATACTATGTATTGTTTTCTCCTCCAAGATACCCTCAATTCTCTCCTTCTCTCGTCTTCCTCTAATCTTTTTTTTATCTCCCTCTGACTTTCTCTTTCATTCATTCCAAACCCCTACAGTCCAGATTTGCCCCCCTCCTTCATTTCTTCTCGATCTCGCTTGATTCCTTCTTCATTAGCTCATTCCATGTCTCTTTCTTTCCTCCATCTTCTCTCCATGCCCCTTTGCTTTCTTTCACTGATCACGGCATGTGCTGGCTCGAGCTGTTAGTAATTCCGCGCAGCACACCAGATAAACACTCGCCCACCCGGAGACACCTCTTAGAATCCATTTCAGTCATTTTTAAAGTTTGCACCCCAGACGTCGGATTGATCTGAACGACTAATTACACGCGAATTACAAGTTGTCAATAAGAGACGCTAGATAATTAGATTAGATTAAACCCACTACTGGGCTGTGGGCTCATCGTTTATTTGATCCACTGTGTCAAGTGTGAGCAGACTTTTTATACGTTTCTTGATTCCAGTATTTAGATAGTTTAGATTTGATAGTAATTTCTTCAGACACGCCCTATATACAAACCCTTGTAACTTCAAGTTCCATTTTAACCATGATAGATTCATTGAAAACACCTGTCCTAGGTTCTGAAACAAAACATACAAAACAATGACAAAAAAATGACAACAAAACTAGTTAAAGTGCCCCTCGGGGCACAGGTCTCCACCAGGGCAGGTCAGGTTGTGGCCTCCTGGTGGCGCTATAATAGGCCAATGTGAAAAGTCATTCCTTCTTACGCCTTGGATGGCAATTGGATGATTTGAGGCATTTTGTTCACCTGTTGGTGGCGCTATAACAGGCCAATGTGAAAAGGGTGGGATATATTCCTCAGCCTATAGTAGGAAAGTCTGTGAAAGATTTCACGTAAATTGCACACTGTGTTCATGATTTGAGGCTTTCTGTTCAAAACGGGTCAATCCTGCAAACTTTGAAAGCTAATTAGTATTATGATGGAATATGAAATATCAGACAGATCCATCTTGAACACATGACTATAGTGTAACAATTTGCGGGAGTTTTGGACAGAATCTGGAGGAGTAATAGCAAAAAAAGTGTTTTTCAAAAGTCCGCCCCCTGGTGGCGCTATAACAGGCCATTCCGGAAAATGCATCGTTCATTCATCGGCATCCAGGGAGTGTGTGTGCCAAATTTGGCATCGACCGGGTTAACGGTGCTGGAGATTAGCTGGTAATAGACAGACGGACGGACACACACACACACACACACACACACACACACACGCACACACGCACACATGCACGCAAGCACACACTCACACACGGACGGAGTGCAAAACATACTCTCTCCCCATGCCTTCGGCCTGGTGGAGACAATAAATGAAAAAGGAAATTGAAAAGACATGGCCCCCTCACTTAGGAGGGCAGTATGAGTCACCAGAGCCAAGGACGGGTGTTTTCGAAGAATCCAGCATGGTTATAATTAAAATGGAGTTAGTTAGTTAAAATGGGTTTGTAGCAAGATTGATTGATTGATTGATTGAACGGGGACAGAATAGAGCACCGAAGTCCTGACGTAACTCGCTCATCCCGACGATTCCCCTGGTTCGTGGAAGTAATGTCTCTATGGAGAATAACATGGGGTGATCTTAATATCGTCTACTATAAGCGTTGTGGTCCAACAATAAACAAGCTGTCTCGGCGTTATTGTCAGGAAGGTGTCTCTGTATCGTTTGCAACAGTCAGTCACTCATGATACAGTCTGCTTCTAGCGAAAATCTAACTAATTCAGCAGCAGTAACATTAGCGTTTTCTCTCAGTCAGTTGATTCTTCATATCCATATGAGTGAAGCGGCCGGGGTAACATGTTTATTTTTCAAACACAGTTGTTATATGAGGCGATCTAAAATCGCCTCAATGGGGATTTCAATGCAACTAAACAAATACATGAACCTGGGGACTGACGCCCTCTACTGAAAGTGACGTCAGACTTCGGTGCTCTATTGGCCTACCTTTTTAAATTGATGTATTTTTCATGGATACCTCTATACATTTCCCTCATTATATTTGATACAATAAAAAAAAAGAAAACGGACGTAACACCAGCCAAAACAAGGGGCACTTTTCAACAACTGGGGGTAAGAGGGCAGGTGGAGTGGACGTGCTGTATATGGGATGACTTTTCAAAAATGAACCCACTTTTTGGACACCCACACTGCTGTAGTAGTGTTCTGGAAAGACCTTAGTTTTTTAGTCTTAGTCTTAGTCAACAAAATGAACACTGCTGTGAAATAAAAAATAATCAATCAATCAATGCATTCAGTGAACCACACAGCTCACTCAGTGCACTGACACAAATAGAGTAATTAAACCACAAGGCTGGGCTCCGTAGATAAACATGCTCAAGATAGCAGATCTACAAGCTCACAACACGTCGCAGCGCATTGTGTAGCTTTTATTTTTTGGTGGAGAGATCGGGGATAAAAGCGGTTCCAAGTAGCTACTGTACAGAAGTCGACGGGGTTCTTGTGCTTAACTGTCTGAAATACTTTTCAGTTGCACAGTGAAGCCATGTGTTATTAGACTCTGACTTGTTTTGACTTGACGGTAATACGCCACGCTGTCTGTATATGAGCTGTTTGCCTGCAACTGAGGGGGTGTTGAGCTACGGACTGCAGGCATCCACAGTTAAAGTGACGCACGTGCTGTCTGCGCGTGTCCGTGCGTGCTCGTGCAAGCACACTGTTCCCACTCAGTCTTTCTGAGAACGTGCACATCAGATCCACCTGTGTACTGTACCTGTTTATGGTTATGTAAGCTGAGCTCACTCACACGAGTGAGAGAGAGAGAGGAGTGAGAAGGGACAGTCACGTCCGTTGACAGCCCAGGGAGGGAGATCTTTTCGGGTGGGGGTGGAGGGGGGCATGATGAGTGACTCAGTTGTCCATTATGTATCCATCTCCCTCTGTTCCTGTTCGGCCACATTCTCTCTGTCTGTCTTGTCCCGTCCCATGTCACCTAGCTGATCCCAAATCAGCATCCGATGCTGTATCTTTTGAAGTCACCAACAAGGGAGAAAAAGAAAATCAATTATTTTGTATTATGATCATAATTTGTAATTTTCTGACAAAAACTGACATTAGTGTATTGTCCACATCCCTTTTTGTTGTCAAATACTCCCCAAAACTTAAACTGTCAGCCTGGCACCGCTGCCGTCGCACCGTTTCCCATCCGAAATAATAAGGCAGCGTGTTGCCACTGTCCCCCCAAACCCTGTAGCTGTGTGTGGGAAGCCAGCGTGACAGGAGCGAGGTCTGCATTATAGGCAATCTCTACCATTCTCCCCAGATGCTACTCAGCAGCGGATCAAGCTTCTAATGAAAGAACCCGCAGTTATCCTCCCAGTCACCGACCGCACACAGCCAGAACCCCCCCCCCCCCCCCACACACACACACACACACACACACACACACACACACACTTGCATGACTTATCCCCCCTCCCGTCACCCTTCACTTAGCATCCTCTGCCGGGTTCTCACCCCCTGGTGCCCTGCGATTAGCGCCACAGATCATTGCCTCGAACGTCGTTGCCAGCCCTCGTACACTCACTCCTCAATCCCCCGCCCTAATTTATGCACCGTGGCGCGATGCCAGACGGCCTGTAAATAGCCGACCTACAAGCTCACAACCCGTCGCAGATGCTCCGGGTTGTGAGCTTGTAGGTTGGCTATTCTCAGCAAGCTATAATCGTTATGTTTGGCATGAATCAGCTCCGCCGTGGTTCCAGTTGAGTACTGTACAAGTGACTAGTCAAATTATAAAACCTTAATGGCAACTGCTTGGCACTATAGCTTGCAGACACGCAGATGACACATGGCATATCGTTGTACGTACCGCTGTGGAGAAGCCTTGTAGGCCTATGTCCAAAAAACTGTGGTCCAAATGATTCAATGTAAATGTTGTCATTATTTAGTCAAAAGCTATCTTTAATAGGCCTACTTCTAATCTAACCTCGCCTCACCAGGCTTTCCACCTCGGAGGAAAGCCTGGTCTCTGTTCCAAAAGTGCTGTGTGAACCGGTCTGGAACGCATGATATCGTTACGTCATGTTGTAGTATTGTTTTGTAGTATAGTCATCAGGCAGGAACAATCTTCCTGAACTTCCTTTTCCCTCAAACTGGAAGAATAAAAATAAAAGCTCTCGTAGCCTGTAGCGTTTATTGAGAAAAATCGGTTTGAGGGAAAAGGAAGTTCCGGAAGATTGATGACTACAAAACAATACTACAACATGACGTAGCGATATCATCCGCTCCCGACCGGTTCATAAACTCGAAATGGAATGGCGCCCATGCAGGCTATACTTCTAATCGGGTTTAATATTAATAAAACCCCACAGGCAGACTTCCAGGTGAAAATGTCTCAAAATAACTCGTAGCATCACTAGGCGATGAGTTGTGAGCTTGCAGATCGGATATTTGTTTGCAAATGTAGCATGACACTGTCAAAGTATAAAGTATAAAATAGGGCATTAATTTATTGAAAGGAAAAACTATACAGTTTTACAGTAGGCCTATAAAAAACAGAGATGGGCGGGCACACACACACACACACACGTTCAGGCTTGTGCTGCGTACGTATGAACAAACATGCACGGTCTAGTGCTGGAGTGTAACTATGGTGCAAGTAGTCAAGTAGCCTACTGTAATTAAGGTCACATTCCCACCTAACTCTGGTCCATAGCTCTAATGCGTTGCATTTAGAGCTATGTTACTCTCAACTTCCGCCGCTCGCATGAATGCAGACCAGCATCTCGTCTTTAGCGTAAATAAAAATAACGTTTTTGCCATGCATTGGAGGGGCTAGAAGCGCCCCTAAAAACACTCATGTGAAGTGAGGGGCGCTCTTATCACCATACATCATCATACAGTACATCACATTCCGTGCTCAGCCAATCAAATCATCACAATTTCTCACTCCGGTCAGTTTTATCCTCAATACCTACTTTGCTCAGCCTATCAAATCCTCTCTACGGGGTGATCAGCCAATCTAATCAATGCAACACGTTGAGAACTTGTCGATCAACGGGGGAAAACCCGTTAGAAATAACTCGAGTACAAGTACGTTTCATTCAAGAGGTTTTAACCACCTAAACCCCATATGGTTGACCGATGGAGTCCCTCAGGGCTCTATACTGTTTCTATGTCTGTTTTCTGTTACTGTGGTGAAAGCTTTAGCTGAAAATAGACAAATGACAAGCTCACACCACGAGTGGTTAAGCAGGTTAATCAAAAATAAATCAGAGAACTTAGAAGTATAATATAGGCTACTTAGGTACTACTTACAGGTAAGTACTGTAATTAAGTATGAATTAATATTAATATTTTGAGGTATGTGTGTACTTTACTTGAGTATTTCCAATGTCCAATACATTTACTTCTACTCCACGGCACCACATCTCAGAGGCAAATATTGTCCTTTTATCAATCATTTTTTGACAGCTTTAGTCACTAGTTATTTTGTACATTTTGATTATTATTACAAAACATACATTATCCTTCATCATCCTTATACATTTCGTCCACCACATGTAGATCTGCTATTTTCAAAACATTTTCATACATTCTGCATAATGACTAAACCTTTGGTACCTTAAATACATGTTGATATCAATACTTTTGAACATTTACTCAAGTCAATTTAGAATACTGGACTTTTGCTTACAATTGAGTATTTCTATAGTGCAGTATTGATAATTTTACTTAAGTAAAAAAAAAAGAATAAAATGTTACTTTTTCCACCCCAGGCAACTCAGTGCCTCCCACTCAGCCAGTCCATGGGTGGGATTCTGTGACTAACAACATGCAGTGGAGTGTGTGGCCCTCGTTGATGAATGGACCCATTATAATGTGACTTCCCTGCTGTTTGCCTGTGGTCCACGATGCTCTCTCTCTCTCTCTCTGTCTGTCTGTGTTTCTGTGTCTGTCTGTGTCTGTCTGTGCGTGCGTGCGTGCACACTTGAGATTATTGTGTTTGTTAATTGCAGTGAAACACATGTGTGTATATGCAGTAGAGTCTGACGTGTTCAGTACACACAAACGGCAGCATGCACACACAAACGGCAGCATGCACACACACACACACACACACACACACACACACACACACACACACACACACACACACACACACACACACACACACACACACACACACACACACACACACACACACACACACACACACACACACACACACACACACACACACGAATAGGCCTGTTCTATTCAGGAACAGATATCCCTGGTTCCAATTAAATCTGAAGCTGTGTGTGCGTACTAGAGATACAGGGGCCAAAACGCAGAGAGCATGGGGCCCTGGGTAAAATTTAATTAAGGCAGATTTAATAGAGCCATATCGGCCAATGAGGGAGCCTATCAGAGCATCAGCCTCGCATAAATCCTCTCTAATGGAGACAGGTGATCAGAGTCTTTGACCCGCAAATACATCCAACCGCACGCATGCATGGCACATGTCGTGCAGTGGTGGAAAGCAACTAAGTACATTCACTTAAGTACTGTAATTAAATACAATTTTGAGGTATTTGTACTTTACTTGAGTATGTTACATTTTCAGTACTTTTTTACTTCTACTCCACTACATGTCGGAGGCAAATATTGTACTTTTACTACATTATTGGAAAACGTATAGTTACTAGTTATTTTGTAGATTTTCGTTATCACTTAAAAACAAAAACATATACATTAACCACTTACGTTAACCAACTAATGATGCACACACGACTACCATGCATCCACAATCCTTTGATGAGGTCAATGGCATTTGACCCAAAAATCATAGGTCAGATCAGATGGCATTCCTTGATGTATCCCAGGGACATGGCAAGCAGCAGCCAAGGAATGTGGAAAAAGTCTCATGTTGTCTCAGAGACACCTCGACACGTTGCCGGAGCCAGAACTGGAACCCGACTGGGACCTTCTGTTTCCCAGACGGGCTATGTGCCCATTCGGTAACTGCAACCGAACTACTATGTTTGTGAGGACCCGATGTCCTCACAAACATAGAGCAGAACATACAGATAAACACACAGAGACTGATACCACATCCTTTCGCATTCACGCCATGCACACACAGATCGATTCCAGGGATTCTATAGTAACCATATAAACCACCCTTGGGCATAGCCACTGTGTCTGGCACGCAAACACTATGTCAGTTTGTAGCACTGCTGCTACCATCACTGTTAGTTCAGCCAGAAAGAGAGAGAGAGAGAGAGAGCCTACCCAAGGCTGTGTCAGGTGTGAGGTGAATCTTCATATGACCACCGCGCTCTGACTATAAGTGCGCCAACCCGTTCAAAACATATCAAAATAAAGGGTAGTGGGTCGCACACACCAAGACTGCAGTTCAAATATAGTTTATTTCATATTTGAAACAAATGGACAAATGTTTCGGCTATCCAGCCTTCATCAGTGTGATGGTGTGAGGTGAAGCCATCGGGACAGTTATATGCCAATACTTTAACTCATCCAATGTTAACTTCTTTGTTAACTTCTTTCAGCCAATGACGGGCAGTATCTGCGTCTGTCCTTAAATTGCCCTAGACGCGGCCCGCCACGGGCACGTGAACAGGATCTCACCCCGCCAACCGCTCTGCGCGCTTTATTACAACGCAACGCACAGAGGGGGTTGTTTGTTTGCTTTTATCAACCCGATGGGTTGTGTTTGTATTCAAATTAAGCAGATCGGGACTTGTGTTTAATCAATAGCGCAGACGATGCTTAATCAGGTCCCATTTTGATGGATTCCCCAGAACGGGGGGCTCGTTCATCAAGTCAATTATGCATTAATCACGATGCTTGCCCACAGATTTTCGGACGCCGATTTCGTCTGCATGAACACGGGTCTCCATCAAAAGATGATGTGACAATTCAGAGCTCATAAATCATCGCTTGCAATGTTAGAATATAATGACCAATTGTTCGCAGGGAGGCATTACAATGTAAATTAAGGCCCACTTAAGAGCCAAGTGCCATGCCTTTTTACGTGATTGATATGTAAATATTGATTATCATATTCCCTGTGCCCGTGGTGTGTGGCTGTGCCGGGGCTGTGATTTGCATCGCGTCCGAGGCCTGTTATCGCTGAGGTCACAACAGGTGAATGGCTCTCAGTATTCCAGCAAAAACCTCTGACAGCTGCCATCAATATAACATTCATTAGACTGATGAGCACTCAACTTGTCAGGCAAATCAGGGTTAAGAAATAATAGATGATAAGAACTGCAGTGGAGGAGGGATCGTGTAGATAGGGTTAGTTATGGACGGATATTGGTGAGTAGCGAAAACGTTCTTTTTATTTGAGCAGATGTCGAGAGGCAATGCATTGAAAGTCCCATTGCTCTAATTAGGCATTAGGGCTATGGACCAGAGCTATGAAGTTATACGTAATGAATATCCCTGCGAGAGGAATTCATTCGGTAGTCTTAGGAATGTAAGGTGCGGATTGTTCTGTCATTAGCCTAGTTTACTGCCGAAGAATAGAAAACAGTGTATGGTGTTCTTGTCACGGTAGCAGAGTGACTGAAGCCAAAATGCAGAGCTACAAGCAAGGTAGTTTCAAAAACTGGTTTATTTAGGCAGAATGGCAGCTTAGTTTACAAGCATTAACTCAGGGAAGCCCAAAAAGGCCAAACATTTCAAAAGTACAAATCAAACATCCCAAAGGCAAAACTAAACTAAACTAAACATAGGAAGTCCAGAAAATGCAAAAACCTTAAAGAAGGGGAACGAGGATTTTCAGGTACAGCGGAACACCAAGAGCACTGGACAATGAATTTATGTACTGACAGTTTGTGTGTGCAATGAGTCCAGTATTTATAGGAAGCAGGATAATGGCAAAGGGTTCACAGGTGTGTAATGGGAAGCACTGCAGGGCTGATGAGAGTGGGAGACAGGTGTGCAGTGTGATGGAATGGAATGAGGGAGTGGCCAGGGAGGAGACATGGTCTGTGGAGTGACAGACCATAACAGTTATAGTGTATATAAATAGCCAAATACTTGTGCGTCTCTGTCTGTCTGTCTGTCTGTCTGTCTGTCTGACAACTGGGAACTCCGGCTCCCTATCGGGGGCTATCTGACCATTCAGCTATATGGCCTCCCCCAAAACTTGGAAAGATGATTGACTTTTGGGTTGCAAAGGTCACGGTCCCAGTCATGGTCAAAGCCAGTGTTAATGTGGGATGCATATGGGGGACCTCTGTAATGACATTACTGTATACTTCACATTGTATTTGTGTCGTCTGTGCTCATAGAAGCTTAAGTCCAAGGGGTGGTTGGGTGCTGCTGGCCAACCTTGTCCAGTAGATATCCATCCCCCTCCCCCAATCTCCTCTGGCAGTCCGCAACACCATATTTCGTCAATTCAAAGCCAGACCTTGAGTAAGCCAGCTGGCCATTCTAAGTCACCACAACCCAGCCAGAAAGCTGTAGTTCTCTATCCTCTGAACAAGTTGAGCCAGAACAAATTCCAGCTTCTCTCTGCATGCCAAACTGCAAAGGAACACACACCATGTGCCTTAACTCGACCAAAGGGAAACAATAGCTAAAGGGAGCTGTTTCTGCCACCATTTTTAAAGTGATATTTCAAAGGCCAACATAAATCATGAAAACCCTTGGCTAGCCATGACACAGCTTGTCTCTGCATGTATATGGACCAGACACCCAAAGAGAGGGCTGGACATAATATATGCCCATCCAGCTACAGGCAGAGAGACAATGGTTGTCCGTCTCATTCCGTTCTCTCTCCAAACCAAAGCTCTTGGGAGCCTGCCTGCCTGCCTGCCTCTCTGTGAAGCTACCAATCAACCCAGCCAAACAGTTTTTATTATCACATTATGCCAAACGGGCGTTAGCCCTTATACATCTCTGTGACTGTATCTGTTAACAAGGACTTGCTATCTGATTGTTCCCAAAGAAAGTTTAATACCATGGCTATCACCAGGCTTTATCTCGACCATAAAAAAAAATGTAACCTCTTTTCAAGAACGCAGAGTCGACAACAGCGGACGCTTCCTAAAGGGACATGTTTGTCAGTCAAATGAGTTGTAAGAGCAGCCAGGCCATTATATACCTCGGGAGTACAGCCAGCTATACTGTAGGCAAGACTATGGATAATGGGAATAATCTATTCCTTGTGTCAGTTAACCAGCCAAGGGATTCATGCTCAGCAGCATCAGAGACCATGAAGCGGCACTGGTCCAATAACCATGACTTTGAATAATGGAGGTCCATTCCCGCCATGAAGAGAAGGGTAGCCAGAAACATACTGTACAGGGCAATTGCCCCCCCTCCCATGACATGAGTATGAGAAGATACATGTTTTTGAGTGGTGCAACCACTCCCTTATGGAGCTACGGTATGTGTGTGTGTGGGTGGATGGCTGGGTGGGTGGGTGGCTGCGGGTGCGTCTGAGCACGAAAACAGCATGGCTGTTTTTCACCACCTGTGCGCAACCTAACACACACACACACACACACACACACAAACACACACGCACATATTAACTGTATATATGGTGATTACGGGTGTGCCAGTACAGTACAGTACAGTAGAGGGTACAGTAGAGGGACCCCCACACGGTAACTCTGTCATTTCTCAACTGTGTAGTCGTCCCCTCCCCCTTTGCAATTCCAAAGTGGGGTCCGGGGACCCCTGGGGGTCCTTGAGAGAGTTCCGGGGGCTAAATGATAATTATAGGAACCAAATGGACCCTTATGGGTCTGTAACTCAGAGTGTGTACAAATGGAACCAAATGGACGCTGACGGGTCCATTTGGTTCCATTTGTAAACTCTCAGAGTTAAATTTACTTTGATTTTACAATATACATTGGGGTCCCAGAGATATAAATGTCATTAAATGAGGGGCCGTACCCTAATTTGAAATGAAAATGGTGGAGAATCACTGCTAGAGCTATATAAATCATCTCTTATGGGGGTCCTTGGCATATATTTTCTAATGGGGGTTCGCAGGCAATTTAGTGTCAATGTGGGGGTCCTTGGCATGAAAAGGTTTGAGAACCACCGCTGTAGGCCGGGGTTCTGTCTGAGCAGGCCAACGAAGCACAACGGCGTGGCACGATGCTGCAAAAGCAATGTGAGCTCCTGTTTGCTGCCTCCTCTGGCCTGGAATGCACTTGCGACAAAGGGTCACAACTATATCGCTCAGCCTGGTAAACCCTCGAGGTCGTGGAACTCAATTGCATTTTCATTCAGCAGACCGCGAATGAAAATCAAATGTAATGGAACACGGTGAGGGTTTACCGGGCTAACTACTATCGCGAGAGACACACATTTCCGCTTATGCTCTTTTCATGTTCTTCTCAACAGGCTGATGTGCAGATGTGTCCGCTTGGTGTGGCCTGGTGGGGGGGGGCGGGCTAAAATGCCAAGGCAGATTAATTCACCTGCCGCCATGATGGGTCGCCTGCCGTTCAGATCCGCGGCCCGACAGCTGTCCTCACTGGCAGCGAAGAGAGAGCACAGGATGGAGGGACAGAGATAGAGGGAGAGGGGAGAGGGGAGGGGAGGGGGTTGCAGAAGGAGAGGAAAGGTTGAGTTCTGTAGCCAAGAACAGAATGCAGGTTAGGGAGGTGTGCGTGTGCATGTGCGTGCGCGTGCATGTGCGTTTGACGGCACCTTGCTTGCACCTCGCTGGCCCATAGCACTTACCCTAACCCCTTAGATAGCATTTCTGTTGGCTTAGATAGCATTTGACACAGACTTATAGCATGTTATGTAGACAGCACTATAATTGTATTGTATATAGTCATAGCACGCCATAGTACATATGTATAGCATAGTAGTGAATATGTACAGTTTATTATGTATAGTGTATGTATAGTTTCATCATATAGATATTCCACTGTTACCTTCTTAGCTTACGCATGTTTCATGATAAATGCTTTTATGTGATGTATTCCCATGCTTTTGTTCTTGCTTAAATGTAAGTCGCTCTGGATTAAGAGCGTCTGCTAAATGCCTAAATTGTAAATTGTAATTGTAAATTTTGATCAGCCCGGAGAGAGATGGGATGAGACGGCTTGTGTCCGTTCATGTTTGCGTGTGTGTGTATGGGCATGGGTGGGCGAGCATACGTGCATGCGTGCGTGTGTGCGTGCGAGCGTGCATAGCTAGGAGACAGTCCCCATGGAGACAGAAGCAGCAGTTGACAGAGAGTCAGTGAGCTCTGGGGACGTGTGTGTGTGTGTGTGTGTGTGTGTGTGTGTGTGTGTGTGTGTGTGTGTGTGTGTGTGTGTGTGTGTGTGCGTGTGTGCGTGTGTGCGTGAATGCGTGCGTGCGTGCGTGCATATGAACATGCACGTGTGCATATGAACATGCACGTGTGCATGTGCTTGTCATTGTGATTTGTGCACAGGTGTGTCACTGATGTAATGGGACCAATCTCCATTATTTGATCATTTAAGTCGTGGACAACAAATGAATGCGTGACTCTCTCTCTCCGCTACTGCTGCTAATTGATGTGTATGAGCTATAGCTAGAATGACTAAATCATCCAGTTGTTCTCAGGCCGTGGGTCGAGACCCCCAGGGGGGTCCCCACATGATTTTGAGAGGGTCCCCAGATGACAGTAAAGTGCTTCTCAGTGTTACTGGGTTAACCCTGTAAGACCCACCGTTGCAATAATACAACATAATTCTAATGAATGAATGAATTGTGCTAAAAGTGCTTGTCAGGATGGGGGTCCCCATAGTTTAAATGTGATTACTTTGGGGATCACTGCCTGAAAGGTTTTTTTCAGGTCCTGCACACTGTCTTTACTTACAAAAAAAAAAGCACTCAGAGATAACGTTTTGATCACTCTGACCTATATCAGCCAAAGGAAATGCATGAATATGATTCAGTCCAATAAGCAGAAGCAGGGATGAATCATATCCCTGCAAGCCATACAAATGACCAGATGGGGAGATATCAGCACGGATTTTTACCATTTTACCATTTACTAAATGCACCATTTACCATTTTACCATTTACTAAATGCACCATTTACCATTTTACCATTTACTAAATGCATCATTTACCATTTTACCATTTTACCATTTACTAAATGTACCATTTACCCGGAATACTTATCAAGCCTTGCAAGCAACACATCACACTGACCTAAAAGTTGAACTTTGTGTGTTCTTCATCAATCCCAAATTTCCACGCTTCACCTGATGGACTCATCACTTGTTCGTGCTGTGATGAGAAAGGTTGCTTGGAGGTGAAGTGTTCTGCTAAGCACTCACCATCCAGTGTGTGATGTAGACCAAGATATGTAGTGGTTAGTGTGTTTTGTAATAATAATCAAAACCAACCAAAGTAACTATAGGAACTAAAGTTTTTGTCCATTCTACTCCATACATTGATTTTAGATATCAGATTTTTTTGTATGCAAACTCAACATTTACAGGAAGTCTTAGAATATAGGCAGTTTTGGCCATAGGCTAATGTAATTTGTTAAATGTTGATTGTTGGTACCAGCAATTGTACTGCAAGTCATTCAGGCCTGGCCTATTTGTAGGTTTTGGGAAATAGGCTTTACATTTATTTGTTAAATATGCAAAAAAAAAATCGCAAAGCCTAAAGCCCAAATCGCACCAATGCAACTCTTTGCAACAAAACAGTTTTATGGCCAGTCCACACCAATACAACCCTTGCAACCGCCATTGGGGATAATGGTTGCAAGCAATTGCATGTTGCAATCAGTTGCATGGTGAATCATGGTGCTGTCTTGGGCTTAAAAGGCAAACAGAAATGCCCCAATGTTGAATGCCAAAAACACAATTAAACCATAAATCATAATTACTTTCATAACAATGAATCATCAACTACAGCTTCATGACCCCAATAAGTATGAGGAGAATATGTATGTGGCCCAGGATTCCAGGGAAATCCTACATTCCTCCCTGTCGGAGATGTACTGGGTACCATTTTCTTCATTAACCTGCATTAATAATACATTTAAAGGATAAATAATATATTGTTCTGCTCTTGAAGTCACAAATTTGATTTTAATTGGGATTATTCTTTAGCTTTTGTATCATTTAGACAAACCATTGCTGGACTCATCCATAAAAGCTGTGTCTTCAGTCATTCTCCTCGCTCTAATGTGTCTTTCGGGAGACAACAGGCTCGACATATTGATAGTATAGGTAAATGTTGAGGATCTGTGACTTCCTATAGGAGGCAAGGGTCATTGAAAATAGTTTCTCATTTTAGTCGAGTAATTCTACATTTGATTTTGTCAACAAAAATATATTTTGGCAGGCCTTGATGGCGTCGTAATGCCTGATCTTAAACTTGGTTGCATGCTGAAAATAGCAAAACTACAAGCATCGCAGTCTTACCCGTTGTGAGCTTGTAGTTTGTGTAGTATTTGATTATGGTCATTTTCAGTTGACAAGATTTGCTCATAGGGGGAGCTGTGGGGAAAAAGCATGTTAGCAATATAGCTCCAGGAAGTGAGGTACCAAGAACAGCTATAAAAGTACAGGAAAGGAGCCCACCTGACACCTGTCTATCTCTCTTCTATTCTTTCTTCCTATTCCCCCTCTACCCCCCCCCCCCCCCCCCCATCCCCCGACACGGTCGAGGCAGATGGCCACCCACCCCAGAGTCGGGTTCTGCCTGACGTTTCTTCCTAAAGGGGAGTTTTTCGTTACCATTGTCGCAATATTGCTTGCTCTGGGTGGATCTTTGTTGGTTGTAAAGTGTCTTGAGACAACTTGTTGTGAGTTGACACTATAATAAAATTGAATTGAATCTAATTGAATCCCAAATGATGGAAGACGTACTCACATGCTTTACTTAAGTAAAAGGTATCAATTATGCAGAAGTGCCGTATCCAAAATGTAGTTGAATAAAAGTGCAAAAGTATTGACTTCAAAATATATTTAAAGTACCACAAGGGAACCTGCCTCATGACTGAAGGTTGGCTGAGTATTTATTATTATTATTATTATTACAATTATGTAGATTTTGACAACACAATTAACATATGGAGCTATATGTTATTATTTCTGTTTTAGTGAAAAGTGTCTAACTGTGCATATATATATATATATATATATATATATATATATATAGTTCTTGGCCGCCTGGGACAGTAGGCCAAAACTCGTTTAACTCGTTCTTTGCAGGCAATTAGTCAAAATCGGTTAGATCGGACAGTGGACGTCACAAACGTGTCATGCAGATTTGCAAGGCACACCGGTGGTCTGATCCGCACCAAACTTTGCACAAACACTGAGAGCTAGACTGAGAGCTGTGTTCTGCTGAGCAGGTGCCGTTACATCAGCCATTCCCATGACTCCTTTTATCCTACTCAAACATGCAGACTGCAGGGGCCTGCTGCGCCTCAGGCTTCACATTGAAGCCACGGCTGCTTTCAACTATCAATTGGGCCCACTGGCAGAGCCTGATTGGTTGAGCCTCAATTCGCTGAGGCAGAGGCTGGAAATTGCACAGGTGAAAGGAGTTGGCCTCATTAGGCCCACTGGCAGAGCCTGGCCCAGGTGAACGGAGTTGGCCTCATTAGGTCCACTGGCAGAGCCTTTTGTTGTGGTTCTGGAGAACCGTCAGTCCGACCCCACTCGATACCTGGCACTGCACTCCCTGTGGGGGTGTGGAACGTGTGTGTTGAATGTGAAGTCGGTGGGTCAAACGGTTTTTGAGTTACGTGCATTACAACCGTACACGCACACACACAGAGACGTGGTGCATTTATAGTAAATACTGTATGCATTATTCAATTATTTAAACACAGGGAAAGGTTACATACTGTAGTTTGCCATTAAATTGATGAGAGATGAGATTAAATGTATTGTCAATGTACAGTACAAGTACAGTACAGCGAAAAGTATTTTCGCATCTCACCAGAGTGCAAACATGTCAGTAAGTGATACATTATTAAGTACAGTAAGTAAATGCAGATATGAGCAGTAGTCTTTAAATATAATATAATGTAATATAATGTAATATATATATATATTTTATCTGTGATAAGCATCCAAATATAAAAAAAATACTCAAGTAAAGTACAGTACAGGTATTATTCTTATTGTTGTTATACTTAGGTACCAAATTAAAGTAAATGTACTTCATTACTGTCCTACTGTGTGTATAACAGCCAGGGAAACGGTAGATGGGCGAATCAAGGCCTGGAAGTTATACAACACATATGCACGCACACATGCACACGTGAGCACACACACACAAACACACACACACACACACACACACACACACACACACACACACACACAGTTGGATGTTCTTCCAACACCCCTTGGGTTGGGCTCACCTCGTTGACATTCGCAACGGCCTTGCTGCGCCGTGCGGTCGGCTCCATCAACCACTGTCTGCAACAGACGGGCCCCATCAATCGCCTTCTCTTCACCTCGCTTACTCTCACCTGCAGAGAGCACGTTCACTTTGCAAAAGACTGCTCTTTTTGGGTGGGCCCGAGGATGAGCGAGGCAACTGCGTGGGCTGCAGGTGATTTAGGATTCTCCTTTCAGACGCGTCTGGATTGAAATTCAAAACGAGAAGGAAAAGGACCTCAGCAAACACATGCTTCATTCTGAACTCTTATGCATTAATGTGGTTAAAAAAGTAGTAATTCTGGTGCACACACACACAATGCACGCTCAGACACGCTCACAGTTAAAGGAGTGGTTCACCCCCAAAAAAGATTTATTTTATCAATTACACACTCTGTTTTTGTCCCATTCCTAAGCCAACAGACATACAGTATTTCAGCCTATTATATAGATTAGCATATCAATAGTTATCAAAAACAGTGTAAGGACCTGTAGGATACATGACTACATTTGATGTTGTTCTTCTCCAGGCCGTACGGCCGAAGGCCAGAGCTTAATTCTTTGCCCATGTCCGTCCGCCCAGTGCGTTACTGAATGAAGTACAATTACACAATAAATATGGATGGGCAGTGTGGGCACGAGTAGTTATTAATTGTCACAATTATCTGTGGAAGGAAAATCAACAAAACAGCTAGGGGCTCATGGAGTGGCTCCTTTGCACGTTTGAGAATACATATTACAGTTTGAGTATAAATGTTACAGTTTGAGTATTTAGCGACACAGAGGATCTTACTGTGTGGTGTCACTGTCTCTTCCTGTCTCTCATCATCGTGTAAAACATGTTAGCATTCTCTTCCCTCACAACCGTATGTTCAGCGCCCATGGCAGCATATGGGCGCTCTGGGAAGCAACAGATGGTCTCTCTCTCTCTCTCTCTCGCTCTCTCTTTCACACTCTCCATATAGCTACCTGTCTCCAAAGACTCTCTTTTGAAGGATTTCTGTCCAAGGTTGCCACGTGACCTTTCATTTCTTAGAGGGGCCAAGCTGTTATTTCACCATTCCGCCGACGGGTGCCCGGCGTGACGCCTCTTGCTCCGACAGGGGCCACGCGGAAGCGTGTCCTCCCTCTCTTCAACCTTCAGCCAGGTGTAAAATGGACCGGCAATGAAGAGAGGAGGTGAAGAGGGAGGGAGGTTGAGAGAGAATAAAAGGGGGTCAAATAGAGACCGCGGGGAGGGCGGCTGTACGGCGGGCCAATTACTGATGACAGGGATAGTGTGTGTGCGTGTGTGTGCGACTGTGCGTGTGTGTGCATGTGCGTGTGTGTGTGTGTGTGTGTGTGTGTGTGTGTGTGTGTGAAGCATGAAGAAAGTAAAAGCAAGTAATAAACGAAAAAAACGAGTAATTCCACGTCATAATGTCACGGGTGCACGGTTCTGGAAGATACGGCCTGTAGAAAGGCATACCAGCACTCACGTTGTATCCTGGAAGGATTTATGTTTTATTTTGTTACCCCCAGCCACGAACAATGTGGAGTTATATCATGTTTACCTCTACCTCTAGGTAAACAGATATAACTCGTGGTGCACGAAGACTCATGTGTATCCGTGCATGTGAGCACATTTAGTGCTGTACTTACTGTATGTACAATTTTGATCTATTTTTTCTTTTATTATTTCCAACTTCCTCTACTTTTACTACTCCACTACGGCTCACATACAAATATTCTACTTTTTACAGTTATTTGAAATCTAGAGTTATATTTACTAGAAACACATGCATTTACCACTTCATTCAGCCCTAAATTGTACTTTGGCTATATGAAAATAGCCAAGCTACAAGCTCACAATGTGTCGCGATGCGAAGCAAGCTTCACTGCGCAAAAAGCATGGAATATATTACAGAATATATTACAGGAAACTCCCGTTAAACTTTCCAACAAACTCCGGTAAACTCCCGAATTGTACCATCACACCTGTATATTTATATTACCGTAAATTAACTGTATATTCCCGCTAAACTTGAGGTTTACGGGCAAAATACAGTGCCCATAATTGCCTGTTAACGCAGTGCTTGTAGATCTACTTTTTTTTTTTTTACGATTTTCATAGTTTGAAAACCTGTGAAATGGATGGAACATTCTGCATAATGAGTACTTTTACATTTTGTACTTTTGATATGCTTGATGCCAACACAATAATACAATCCTACAATTATATTCTATTCTATTCCATCTCTCTCTCATTCCACTGAATCCCTAAAGGTTATTGCTATTCTTGCATTGAAGCTTGTAGATTTGCTACATTTTGAAATTTTGCTGGTGGGCCCCCTAGAACCCTCTCAGGGACCCCTGGCGGTCCCCGGACCCTACTTTGAGAATCGCTGGTTCGCCGGTGTCTGGCTCACCACAGATATGAGAGACAAAGTAAAAGACACCACATACAGGTGAGGATGAGGAAGACGCTATGGATGGGTGGATCACCACCATCAGAGTCCCTTATGTATCAGCAATAAATCATCAGCTCTGTCTCCATGTCAAGGTGCAGTGGGTGCTGACAGCGCTAAGGCCAATGCAAATATAATAACAACAGTGTCAAAGCATATTTATTTCACGCTTTTAGACTTTAGTCTCACTGACAAAGCCTTACTCTTGGCGGAATAGCACGCACACACAAAAATCCCACAACGTGCTGAATAACAGTATGTTTAACCATGCCTTAAGGTGATGAAACATAGTACTCATTAAGTGTAACATTGCTTTGCTGACATTGGGCTTTTAATTGGTATACAGATTGTGCTTAAGGCACACTCTCTGCATTTGTGTGTGCATGTGCATGTGTATGTACGTATGTGTGCATATGTTTACATATTTTATTAGGTTCCATTGAACCAAATGAAAAAATATATTAAGTGTGCAATAACTAGGAGAGAGATTAGTAACACCGTTGTTGTTATCATGAATCCAATTCATAATTGAAGGATTTTTAATACTTTCATCTTCAGATGTTATGACTTGGAAACAAAGATTTAAATCATGTCATTACTGTGCTTTGATTATAATAAAATATTCTGCTACATAAATGCTTAGCAGAAAAACAGACAAACAAAAACATATATAGCATTTACAATTACATGCCTGCATGACATGTCAAACACCACTTTTCTAAAAGTAAATATATTTGTATTTACCTACCAGGGGCAGGTGGGCAACCCTTAGTGTCAACGCCTGCTAATGCTCATTATAATAATATGGTGAAATTATTTCAGAGGGCGGCTGTGGACAATTAAGAAACCCATCATGTATAATGTCTTCATTAGCATTCAGTACTAAAATAAACAATATATTTAATCATGATGCAATTAAACTAAGCTAAAAACAACTGAAATTTATTCCAGGGGACATACTGTATGTTTAGTATGCATCTTGATAGATAGTGTGTTGCGTTTCAACGTACCAGCAATGTAGTCATTTTCTGTAGTAGGAGATTCCACGTGGTATCATCACCGAAACCTACATCCACGCCGTGGACACCCACGTTGGCCATTGGGCGATCATGTTTCACCCTCAGACCAGTTTTGTTTAGGTTGTTGTTTTGGTACCGCGCCGGTCCCGGCCATTCTTCGTCCTCTCTGCTCCAGTTCTTGAGGTTGTTTCTCTTCCTGTTTACGTGTTACGTCACCGCATGGACATTCCAAACAGGAAAGTGTTCAGAATAAAGTGTTTATATGGTAGATCTATACCAATGCAAACGTTATATACCTCCAGATGCAAATTAAATTTCATTCCAAATTGAGGTGTTTACATGAGCATTTTTATTCTGATGACTGGAATTAATACATTCATTCCGAATGAATTTCCTCATATAAACAGGATCAATGTGTTGTAGGGTTTCAGTAGGAGTATAGATAATTAATAGCAATAAGTTGACATTAGACATTCTGTCAATGAACCATATAAAATACTACTCGATATAGGGCTGGTTGTCTGAGTAGGACCCGCCGCAGTGATGTCCTTAACTGGGTACTTGAGTACTTGGGGTGTCTAAATCTCTCACACAACAAGATCTGGGTTGTAAGGCCAAATATCGCTGTCTCGTACAGAAGGCGATGGGAGTCTCTCAGGCTCTCTGCCAAAAACCGTTTTTGTTGACCAATAATTAGCCCATGTTTGACTTCATGGCTTCACATTGGCAGAAATAGCTTTAGTTTGGTTTTCGATTTGTTATACAGGGAAAAAATGAGCCGACCAAGTCAAGTGTATAGGCTGTAAGTGATTTCAAGAACTTAACATCGGAGAAATGGCATCTTTTCAAAGTAATGCTTAATCCGTTTGAAAAGACAAATTAGCCATTTTCTGACTTTCTTTCTTCTAACATTCACAAGATGAAATTAGGATATAGGATATAGTGATGTAGTGCAGAATTTCCCTTTGGTCTGTGACAGTTTCAGATTTCCATCGTTTCATACAACTGCCACTGTGTCAACAACCAGGATAATTAGTTTGAAAGTGCAGAAATGGGGTGAGTAATACTAGTGCTGTTACGATAAGCCCAATTTAAATGTATTAATTATGATAACCACAATTTAAATGTATTTGCAAATCATGTTCCATTTGTTGATTCAAGTTGTTACCACTTTCCCAAAATAGAGAAAATGTGGATTATTACCACAGTAATTTGTTGTTATACTGATGTTGGATAATGAGCGGGAATGACGAAGACAAGGCAATATTTGTTTATCGCATACAAAACATGCATTGGTAGCTTTCTTGTTAGTTTTAGGGTTAGCGTTTAGAGGAATTGTCTAAATGTGTGTGTGTTTGTGTTTGTGTGTGTGTGTTCGTGCGTGGGGAGGCATACTATGGTCCGAAGGAGCATTGGTCCGAGGTGCGTTGGGGGTCGGGAGAGGGTTGGGGTTAGGTTTAGGTGTGCTGCCCCGGGGGAGGTTAGGGTTAGGTTGAGGGTTTGAGGTAGGTTGACGTTCGGACCAATGCTCCGTCGGACCAGACACATGAACCCGTGTATCAGTGGCATAAGCAGGAATTACAAGTTGTCCAGGCGAAATATGGACCACTGCGGTCCCGCCATAGACACAGACTATTTAGGTGAGAGGTTGTCATTGTACTTCTGCGTGCACTTTTTACTCTTCTAAAGAGAAAACTGGTCATTGGCAGTGTAATTAGTGCCCTTAAGAAGTTATAGATACTGGCGAAAACATCATCTGAGCACGCATCAAATACCTTCAGTAGTGTGTCAAATTTAGCTCCCTTGCTTTCTTTTATAGCAAGGTGTGTCCAAAATGAAGCAAGCTTGTGTTCTTTAACTGTAGCACCAAAAACACTGCCTATGAAAAGTGTGACTGTGGACCCGGCCTCCTCACAGAGTGACCACTGTCGCAATATTGCTTGCTCTGGGTGGGATCTCTGTCGGTTTTCTGCTCTATATGTAAAGTGTCTTGAGACAACTTGTTGTGATTTGACACTTTAATAAAATTGAATTGAATTGATTACACTTGCAGATGTCATGAAACCATATGAGTCATTTTGGAAACTGCTATTCGCTTACCCAAGGAAGTGAGTTTGACACTGCTTGAATCGAGTGGGAACAAAGCGCACTAACTTAAAATTCCAGCCCAACACACATGTCTTTGTCTAGCTCAAAAGGTTGCACAATTTCCAGGATTTTCTCTGCAATTACTTTAGCTGTCATCTCCCCAGTGGCAACACATTCTATGGCTCTCTCCTTGACAGACCCCTTGCACACACAGCCACTAATTCATTTTTATTGGGGTCTTTGCATTCATCAGCTATAGTATAGCATAAAATGTCTGGCCAGAATCATGCAATTCTTCCTTGATCCGACAGAGCAACAATGTGGATGCAGCTTCGATGAGATCATTCTGAATGAAATGGACTGGTTCTGGTCTATTTTCATTTCATTCATCCCATCAACGTTTGTCAGCTGGTTTAGGACTGTGCCACGGCCACTGGTAGTTGCTTTGTAGACAGGTACTTTTTGACTGCTTCTTCCAATGCTCTGACCATGTTTCCCACACGTGTTAGACATGTTTTTGCCTAAACGTATCCTCTTGGGTGATTCTAAAATGGCACATCTTGCAAACCACAGCATCTTGATTAATGCTGTACTCGATAAATGGAAAAGTTTCATACCGGGTCGAAAAATATGTGGATTGTCGTACCTGGGAAGCGTTTTAGCTTGGGCCGAGCTGCCGGTTTGTCTATAGCAGACAGGTATGTTGGAGCAGCAGCCGCTGCCGAGCCATACTGTGTCAGAGTCTGGGAAGACGGCCGCTGCACCCGCCGCCGTGTAGTTGCAGCTGGCGGTTGGCTGGCTGCCTGTTCTGGATTCACCAAGGTCAGAAAGTAGAGACCTGTACAGTGTTATGTTTTAAGTGCTGCTGGGGGTGCACAGTTCCCAGCCGCACTGTCTTCGCCACGAAGAGATGGAGCAGCCCAGGACAACCAGCACCTCTTCACAGCTGCAGGAGGCTGCCCGGCGGAGACCCTGGCCTGCTTATGTGTGCCTCCATCACAGTGCTGTGCTCCCCTAGCCTTTGTCTTCCTGGACTTACCCGCAAGGAGTAACTGCAACTGGAGTCACAGGACTCCAGTTACCGTGTGCAGCCACGAGGAGGCAAGGGAGGGGTCTTGGTGAAGCAGAGGCTGTGTACTGACCTCGGAAGACTTACGCGCTCGGCTTCCTTTACCCGGCTGGGTCGGCCAGCAGCAGGAACTAAGGGAGGGGGGTCACATGCATCGCTACATGCAACGTCTCTCTAGCATGCTGCACTAGACGCATCACTACACCCTGCGAGCCAGGCCCACTAACACACACACACACACACCCCACCATCTGAAAAACGATTCATCATTATCCTCTTTATAAAGCTGTTTGGTTTAGTGAATAAAAGGTATGATAAAAAGGTACGATAACATAATTTGAATATCATTTGTAGGGGCTTTCCTTTGAAAGGACAGACTTTGCCAACTTCACACCACGTGCTGTGAGGGTAAGCTTCATCAGATGACTGTGAGGGCCTATATACGTTATAAATGTTTTTATCACAATTATTTATTACCCAAAACAAATGACGAATTTGTCTACTTTGAATTTAGATTGCCCTGTCAACATCTGCATCACTGCTCTCGTATAAATTTGTCCGCATTTGAAACACCATGTGGTCGGCTGGTCGCGGTGGCTAGAATCCTTTTTTTAATGCACCAACAGATGTGCATGCATTCCTGCATGTTCGTTCCACTCGTGTTCCCGCCTGCGTGTCCTTGCAGGGTGTGTGCAGACTGTGTGCACGTGTGTGAAATCGATGCTCTTCTGTTCGATCACGTGCGCACACGGCCATGGCAACATCCACCCGCAGCCGGAGGCGTGCCGCCATGACCTCTGTCTCTCTGCCGGCGTTGCCTTGCTGCTGCATGGACCATAAACCCCACGACAAGCGCGGCGGCGAGCACCCGCACTAGAGAAAGGTCACCCCCACACAGGCTCCTAACAAGATCAAACATGTATCACAGTACAAGGGCTGCTGTAATAGTCACGAGAAAAAAGGACTCAAAATAATGGTTCACTTAAGTATCAATACTGCAAGATACGTAGACGTATACTCAAAATGGAATTCAAAATGTACTTGAGTAAAAGTACAAAAGTGTCATCAAAATGTATACGTAAAGTAAGAAAAGTAAAAGTACCTACTCATTATGCACAATTCAATTTGTCCCGTTTCAAGTTATCAAATGTATAGAAATATTTTAGAAATAGCAGATCTCAAAACCCTCAGGCAGATTATACAATCATTCTACATCCTAACAGTTTTCTGGGGGGGAAAAAGCATATGTAGGCTACTGTATATCGTTGCTCTCGGGCAGACCTCGTATCTCCATATTTAAAAAATGCACTCGCTGTCTCTCCCTTTTCTAGCGCGTCGCTGCGCGTGCATTCACATTGCACGCAACAGTGTGCGCTCAACTCTCGCACTGCATGATATAGAACACAAAAATAATAATTCAAGAACACTTACATTATCTGCACTGTACAAAACCAACTGGCACGTTTGGTAGGTGGCAATTCTCCTGCAGTATTGAAATTGTGACTGCTTGTTGTGGAGCTCAGCTCTGTCTGACAGAACAGCACTCATTGTGTGAGTGTATGTGCGTGCGTGCGTGTGTAGCTGCAGGGGATAAGTAGCCTAATTAGAAGAGAGAGAGAGGACGAGAGTAACACCATAACATGGAGACTAGAGACAGAGAAGGAAGGAGAAATGTTTGATTAAGAGAATGTAGAACATGTTGTTTGTTTTGTGGGGGGGGGGTCATTATTATGAAAACCTGCAAAACCAGTCCGAACGTCAGTCAGTCAGTCAGTCAGTCCGTCACGCCTCGTGATACGCTCCATTATGGACGCCTCCATAAATGAAGATCACAACACTGTCCTCATCAAACCCTGGATAGCAATACATGGAGAAGACTGGATCATCACCTATAGATCATATGGAGCCAGCCAGCAACTCTACATCTGACCTCAATCCTCAAACCCTTCACTTCTCGCACTTTCGGGCTAGGTCGCTTCTCGCCCTCAGGGCGTCTTACTGGTGTCCATCTTTGTCCCACGTGCGGTGATGACTTAATTGCACACGCTTTACTTTGAAAGCGATGAATGCACATGGTAGTACTTTCCTACCTTTATTGTGGTCTATTCACATTCACCCCTTATCTAAGTGTATGCAAGTACCTGAATATACAGTAAATTGTTGTTTGTTTATGAGCATTCTGAATGAGGGTGCATTTTAACCTGTCTCTTTGTGTACACATGTGGTGTTTGTGTGTGTGCCCACGCATAGTGTGTGTGTGTGTGTGTGTGTGTGTGTGTGTGTGTGTGTGTGTGTGTGTGTGTGTGTGTGTGTGTGTGTGTGTGTGTGTGTGTGTGTGTGTGTCCGAGTGCGCTGCCGCTACATGCTGTATGCATCTGTATGCATGAGTCCCCCAGCCCCCGAATGCGGAGCCATTTTTATTATCTAAATGGTTCCAGCCGGCGGTGGACTGGAACCAATCACAGCAGCCGGCTATGATAGGAATCCCCCGGGACGGGGACAACTACATTTCCTCCACGATTCCACCTCACATTGTGCCCGCGCTCCGTCCCCGTCGGCCCATCCGTCAGCCCAATAGGACTGCTTAAGGTATCAGCGGTCGTTAAAATGCCACGCGCCGCCAACGCCAGCTGCATACATAACGTACAAAAAGTATTTCCGAGTTTAACCACTTGAACCCCAGCATACATATTCATTTTTTCTTTTTTGATTAGCCAAAAGCAGCAAGCTGTCACTGCACAACGCGTCACACAGTGGTGTAAAGTAACTAAGCACATTCATTTAAGTACAATGTTGAGGTATGTGTAGGCTACTGTACTGCCATTTGACAATAGACTATCTACAAGTTCACAATGCACTTGCAGATCAGCTATTTTCAAAAGATTTGTATACATTTAAAAACCTGTGAAATGAGACCTTCGGATTCTGAATGAGTACTTTTACTTTTGGTAGTTTAACCGATTTAGGCCTGACGTTGAAATTTAAAAAATGTCTTAAAATAGCAGATCTACAAGCTCATAGCGCTGCACTCGGTGCCGTGCTATATGCTTGTAGATCTGCTATTTTCAACAACTAAAAGTATAACAATGTTATAACACCAATAGGGGTTCCCGCCCATGGGTTAAGTAAGTTTGGTGTAAACAGGAAAAAGCGGTGACAAAGATATGACCCCGGTCCAGTTTACTAAGTCTTCGGCACTAGAGCACTGATTCCCAAACCCATTTGTGGGTCGTGGACAAATTTGTATTGGTCCTTCTATTTCTTTGTTTCCAACATTTTTGTTTTTAATTATCATTTCAAAACATAAAAAAACAATGACAAACAGCAAAGCAAACAAAAAGGCAAACATTTTCATGAATTCAAAACTAATTGATGATTATGATTTCTTCCATAATTTCATGAAGAAATCAAAGAAAAATGTAAGAAATTCCATAAATTACAAAACAAATTGCCGATCTACAAGCTCACCTTGTAAATGAGCTATTTTCATGGGTCCCGGGCAGACATCAAATGTCTCTTTTGGGTCACAGGCTGAAAGGTGAAACATTTCAACATGTTCTGCTATTTCACATCCATGAGACTGCCTATCTAAATGTAAGCCTGCCTGATCTCCCTAAATGAAAGAATAACTGTTTGTTGATTTGTTTGACCAACTGGACATGCTCAAACAAATCCCCAGGGGTCTTCAGCTGGCATTCCAGCGCAAATAGCTATATTTACGCTGGAGGAGGGGAAAGGAACTGGTTGGAATAACGTGTTTAATTCCACATGCTATACATCCCACCGGGGAAACTCCCCCCTGTCAGGTGAAAAGAAGTGGCTTGGACGCTCATGCATTGCAGGAAGCATGAGGTCAGTCCGTTGCTCTCCCCAGGTTGGCAGAGGGAGTGTAGATCACATTAGATAATTGACACTGGGGTGAAAAATGGGTTACAAAATCGTGGGATAAAAATAAATAAAAGTTAAAGCCCTATATTCTGCTATAGGCATGCAGAAAATGTTGGAGGTGGGAAACCAATTTTAATCAATCAGGAGCGAGGTGTTACAGTTACAAATGCTTTTTAAATTAAATTTCATGTTTTATTCTTTCCAATTTCACTTGTTTATCCTGTTTGACTAAACATTAAAACAAAAAATCACTCATGGATTCTCGCACGCACACACAAACGACTGACTAATACCGCTACTACAGCCAAACAAAAATCATCCTCATCAGTGTCACCAACGGCTGCCAACTAATTGGACTTCCATTACCACGTTCTGTTCACGGATTGTTCAGACGCTGTTGAATTATTACAGGGAATCGACGCTCCTGTGCGGAGATTACAGTCTAGACAATCGTTTGGTCTCAATCATAATCTGTAAATGCATGAAACATCAAGGAGGTGTGAAGCAATACGGTTTGATTGTCCAGGTGCTGCCACGGAAATCATCCTCCTCTCCCACAGACACGATCAAACACCTGCTACAGTCGGCACGCTTCAGATCTCGCCTTAAGAGGCCCTCGGGAAATGACAAACCGCCCCCGCTACAAGAGCCTCCGCTGCAAGCAGTGTTCTCATGGACGCATGTATAATTCACCAAAACAGCGGGTGGGCATCTGAAAAATACCGCCGTCTAATCATTAGCCGCCGTGATTTGAACGTGGCCGGGGGGTGGGGGTGGGTAGGGGGGGGGGGGTATGGCGGCAAATGAGATGCACTGGCCGCTTGTTATTTTAAGACGAGTCGCACGACACACCTGTGGAGGTGATATCTCACCACAACCAGAGATGGGCAGTATTTGAAATACATGTATTTGAAATACGTATTTGAAATACTTTTTTGTATTTTGTAATTTGTATTTCGCTGAGATGGAAGAAATGAGATGTATTTTGTATTTAGATAAATCTTTTGACCCAGTATTTGTATTTTGTATCAAAATACATTTTCAATATATTTTGCCCATCAGAGATGGGCAGTATTTGAAATACATGTATTTGAAATACGAATTTGAAATACTTTTTTGTATTTTGTAATTTGTATTTCGATGGGGATGGAAGATGTATTTTGTATTTAGATAAATTTTTTGACCCAGTATTTGTATTTTGTATCAAAATACATTTTCAATGTATTTTGCCCATCTCTGACCACAACACATGCCTAATTGAAATAGCAGATCTGCTATTGCAAAATGTGAGGAGGGGAAAGAGTGCGGAGCACAGTTGTGTTGATGGCGGCATGAGAATGGAGGAGAATGGAGACGCGCAGAGAAATGAGCCTCACGGCCAAGCTACACCAGGCAATTTTGCGCGCGTGCGTATGCGTTTACTGCGCACGTTTACTGCGCACGTTTACTGCGCGCGTACAGTGCGTTTGGATAGGACGAATTATGTCAATGATACCAGCTACACCAGACACACGGATACCGCGGGCCATCCTACGCGTGCTCTAAAAATAGGATCGGTTCTAAAATGTTTACGTGCGTATGCCCCCATGCGCACGTATCTATATATCCTCCCGGAAGGTCCCGCACAAATCTGCCGCGCGTCTGACAGATCGATGTAGCCAGGGCATTTTGCTTACGCATGCACGGTCCGTGCGTTTAGAGTAAACGCACGAGAAAAGCCTGGTGTAGCTTGGCCGTCAGAGAGACTGGCGTAGGTAAAGAGTTCATTGACTGTCTTCTGAGTGTGTGTGCGTGCGTGCGTGCGTGCGTGCGTGCGTGCGTGCGTGCATGCTTGCGTGCTTGCGTGTTGCGCCTGGTCAAATGTTACCCTGAAAAGATATTATACAGAGTTGTGCATAGCATATTCAATCTATACCATCTGTCCGCACACACATACATACCTGCACACACAAGCGCACACACACACACACACACACACACGCCTGACTAACTACTTACAAAAAGTGACACCCACAGCCACAACACTAGAGGGAGCGATCTGGTACCACCCACTTTCAAAACAAATATGGGAAAATTCTCCATACAGCACGGCCACACAGGGGTGGAATGCCCTGTCCCCCTGCCTAAACAAATGCAGATCACTTACATCTTTCAAAACAGGCCTGAAAGTCCACCTTCAGCAGGCCCAAGGGAGAGGAAATGGTCCTTCCCCCTTAAACAGGTGATCATCCGGGTACTGTACTGTCCTTAAGTCAGACCTCCCCGTTAGTCTGACCTGTGCTGTGGGTTACAAATGACCCATGCTGCGGGTTACAAATCACCCGTGGCTCCCTGTGAGGTTAGGGTTATATAGGTTAGGGTATGGGATAGTGTTAGTAATGGTTGGACTAACGGGAGGTCCAACCAATTTTTTTCCCACTCTTGTCTGTATAGCTTTTCTTTTTTCCTTAAATTATTATTATAATTTTTTTGTTATTGATGATACTGAAAGTGGTTGTTATCATCATATCATACATTCATATCATCTATGTTGCGTAGGGGCCTACAGGATTTTCTTCTTCTTTTCGTGCTATCCATTTTGGAATAAGTGTTTGACTGTACTCTGTTGCTGTTTTTACATTGATGTCTAATAAACTATTCAATCAATCAAAAAAACATCACAATTGTGCAAATCTGCAGAGACTGCTTGACACTATCATGTCGGTTTGTACATTGTGTACAGTATTGTGTGGAATTAAGAGGCCACTGAGGCACATAAACACAGTCACACGGATTCAGGGAGCACACATCCACTCACGCATGTAAGCAAAGCTGATGATCTTCAGAATGTAATCCGTCACGCGTCTCAGTCTTCAAGCCAACACCCCCCCCCCCCCCCCCCCCCCCACACACACACACACACACACACACACACACACACACTCCAAAGCTCGAGGTTTACTTCAATTTAACGCCGGGATCAGAATCCATTTAAGTTTTCAAGCTTCTTAATTCAAATCAATAAAAAGAAAAGTCCTCCCCAGACATTCTCTCCTCTAGAGAGAGAGAGAGGCACCAACAAGTAAAGAAAATGCAAGTCTTGAGCAAATTAATAATTGGATCAAGCTTTCAAACTATCAAACTATTCACTGTAGCCGAGTTGAAGAGGTCAACTTGAAGGTCTCTTGAAGAGGCATTAGCCTTCATCTATGCAAGAGCATGCTCCAGCATTTAGCCAGTCGATTAGCACACGATACCATGGGGCTCGAGGCGGATAGAACATCTCATCCACAGAGGCAGAAATTGTCTGAGGCGTTGGGATTGCAAGACATATAGACGCGGATTTAGAAGCTCATTCTCGCACTGAAAGTCAGAATCGCTCTCATTATAACGTTTACATTTTGACTACACAATTAAAGCCAAGCTTTATATCAAAACGGTGCCCAAAAACCCCAAGCAATTAAATGAGAAATTAGACGCTCAGGGCTCCACACTGAGAGAAAGAAAATGCACTTACTTAGGAAATGAGGGATTGATGTAACACGCTCATTAACAGTAGAGGACAGAAATGAAGCACACTTACTTGAGCACTGTACTTAAGTATAAACTGCACATAGATTCTTTGACCATCTGTACTTTGCATTTGGATTTTTTTATTTACTTAATGACTTGCACTCCCACTTTCAAACTAGAAAAAGTGCCCCTCGGGGCACAGGTCTCCACCAGGACAGGTCAGGTTGTGGCCTCCTGGTGGCGCTATAATAGGCCAATGTGAAAAGGGTGACATTTGTTCTTACACCATTGATGGCAATTGGATGATTTGAGGCATTTTGTTCCAAAAATGTTTTTTGCAAAAATCCACCTGTTGGTGGCGCTATAACAGGCCAATGTGAAAAGGGTGGGATATATTCCTCAGCCTAGTAGGAAAGTCTGTGTTTTCAGAAAATATATTTTTTCATGAACACCTAATATTAAAAAGAAAATGTAATTTGTACTTTTGAACGCGTAAGTATATATTGCACTCAAGTATTGCACATATTGCACAAGTACAAATCATCCAGACAGACCGACTTTCACTTCATTACTGACATTTGGTTTCAGCTCACGGGAATGGCTTCCTTTTCCGTAGTCAAAAAAAATAAACCCTCAGAGTCGGGGCCTTTTTCTTTTGTCTGGGCGCTGCTTGCACACAGACTTATTCACCCGAGAGACGGCTGAGCGCTGAGATGGAGTGGATTTGGGATCGTTGTGTGAGTTTCGGGGACAAACAGACACAGGTCGGTACACACGCGCGGCCGTGCACAGCGCACAGATTAGCTGTGGGATTCAATCGCGTCTGAGGTAATAGGGCAGAACTGGGTCTTATCCAATGATGCACTTTTCAAGGGGCACTCACACACACATGTGCATACACTTGCATGCACGCACATACACACACATTTGTATTACTATGCCTGTGAGGACATTTTAGGACTGCATCAAAAATAGCCAGGGATATTAATTTGTCCTCACAATATAACAATATCATTCTACTATACTTGTGGGGACATTTGGCCCTCACAAGTAATAC
This sequence comes from Protomyctophum parallelum, assembly GCF_964188405.1. Taxonomy (NCBI): domain Eukaryota; kingdom Metazoa; phylum Chordata; class Actinopteri; order Myctophiformes; family Myctophidae; genus Protomyctophum; species Protomyctophum parallelum. Next base: position 3,243,476 of record NC_139714.1, read on the forward strand.
GAGAGTCACAACAACAACAACACACAGCCAGAAACTTGGCCCTACAGGGCCAAGATTCTGGAAAGGGCAGACATTTTGAAAAAAGGTGACATTTCGCGGAGCGCCTTGCAGTCTCAACATTCATCTCTTTCTGCCTTCTCTCTCTCTCTCTCTCTCTCTCTCTCCATCTGCTTGTCTTCATCAATTCCTTTTTTGGCCCTGAAGCTTATCTTCAGGGACCTGCATGAGGCCCGGCCGACATAATGCTGTCACTGCCGGGTGGAAACCTTGTATGTCCAAAGGTGGTTGCTCTGATTACAGTAGGAGTGTCTGCTATGGCAGGGGTTCCCAACCACCGGCATGTGGACCGGTGACGGTCCAGGGAGAAGCCGTCCAGGAGTTTATGGACTGTACAATTATGAGCAGACAACGTAACCTCGTGTCACCATGATTTGATAAACACGGGAGAAAAGTTAAGTCCGTCACATGTCCAAGGATTCGACAACTACCACATGAACTATCACGGCGTCCACCCAAAGATTTCTCAGGAGCAAATGCACGCATGCATCGAACAGCCCATAAGTTCACACATCAGCAAGGTTTACAAAGGCTGTCGAGTGCCAAACTGTGAATTAGCCTAGATGCATATTATCTAGATAGATTCACCAATACAACACTGTCCACAAGCTTAACTCACGGTCACATCCTGTCACCTCAGCAAAACCTAATTCTTCCACCTCCAACATAGCCAGACTCCACCCCACACTCACCCTCCCTTTTTGATGAATTGAACAATGTGGACCCTGTTGTAAACAAGTGTAATGCTTAATTGGGTCGTCCACTCACAGTTGACAGTCTTTGTATTGAGTTTGTGCTTAAAATGTACTGTAAATTCTACAAACTGTTAATAAAGATTTCAATCAATCAATCAAAAAAAAAACCCTGATGCAGAAAAACTCATCCACGCCTTTGTCTCCTCAAGGCTCGACTACTGCAACACACTTCTCACCGGGATCCCTAGCAAGAGCATCCAGAGGCTCCAGTACATACAGAACAGTGCTGCTAGGATCCTGGTGAGAGTGCGAAAATACAAACACATCACACCCATACTCCACTCTGTCTGGGGAGGCACAGCAAATTTGCTCGTTAATTCAATCACTGGTCTTACAAAGTTACAGAGTAGTGTATGTCCGTGCATCACCTCTGTAAAAGCATGACATTTAATTGCACTTACAATTAATTTGTTAAAAGACTTGACACTGCAAGGTGGGTATTTTCATTTTCCACATCGCAAAACAAGATGCGAGGTGATATCTGAAATCCGTGGCTGGACATTTCCGGGCTCACGCAACACGGCACACATCACTTATTCACTTTATCGTCGCTATCAGCACGGTTACTTTTCAGGATTTCATTTTTCAGGATAACATTCAAAGACAGCAAACGTAGCTGATCTATACAAGCTCGAAAGGTGTCGCTTGTAGATCTGCTACTTTTGATGATTTTGTGTGACGCTGCTGTAGAATGATCAAGTAGGGCATTAAAAAGTTAAAATATGGAGACAGGAGTCCACGAGAAAGGCGAGATAACTTTTGACTTTCCGCCAGATTTCGCCTAACTCATTCCCTTTGTGGAGTTTGTCACACAGTTTAGTTTCAAAGCAGGGGACATAATGAGAGTTTGGCCCGGGCTCTGCATACTGTACGTGAGCATCAGCCATCTGATGAGTATTAATGGAGAAAATGAGTGAGCACTAGAAAATGCCCACTCAGCTCTCCCATCTCCCACCTCTCATCTCAAAAACAGCAGATCTAAAAGCTCATGTACAGCGCCTCACATCGCCATGTGGTGTGAGCTTGAAGGTCGGCTATTTTTGAAAAACAAAGATAACTAGGAAAAAGTGCTCTGTGGTATATAGTGGAAGGAAGGCACTGGAGCAGGTCTCCACAGATTAGTTATTGTGGGCCAGCATTGTTCGGAATGCATTCGACTCCTGGTGTTCATGATTTGAGGCATTTTGTTCAAAACTGACCACTCATGCAAACTTTGGAAGCCAATTTTAGACAGGATAGAATATGAAAAAATTGACAGATCCGTCTTGATTACATGACTATAGAGATACCGTGTAGCGATTTGTTTTGCAAAAGGTGGCTCTATAACAGGCCAATCTGAAAAAGTATCGGCCTCCTGGAAGTTTGATGCTGGAGATTAGCTGTTCACAGACAGACACGCACGTGCGGACACGGGGCAAAACATAGTCTAGGAGTCCACACCTTCAGCCCTGGAGACAACAATTGAAAATAAGGGCTTAAATGGTTTAAGACTTCATTTGCCCGTTTGGACATTACTGGAGGCTGCGTTCCCTCTAATCATCTCTTCCTCCATTGTTCTCTCATTATCTCATTCTCAATCGTCTCTCTTCTCTTAACATTCTCTTCTCTCTAATCTTGTTTGTCCAGTGATTCCTAGTATACTATACAAATCACCTGCTCCCTCTTCTCTCTCTTTATGCTTCTGTCTCTCCATCTCTGATTCACCTCCTCATTTAGAACATCAAACAGAATCGGTGTTCCCAGGAGAGGTGTATGGGCTTGGCCTGAGCATGCTGACCTCCATGCTAGCCGTCTGTTTGTTTGTTGTCTTACAAATTAGCCTGACCCCGCATTCACACAAACACTCACGCACGCACGCATGCATGCACGCAAACAGAACACATACACACACACACACACACACACATGCAACAGAACATATGTAACCAGATTGAGCTGCCCCACCGCGGCACATCAACAAAACTCAAACCGGTTACAAACGTGCTTCCTGTCACCTTGCACCACCATTACCGCCACCAGAAGAACCCTGTGTGACTGTGACATAACCCCCGACACTAAACGCGCCTACGAACATCGGGTTCACACGGTCGCCGGAGGAATTCCCAAAGCTCCCTCTTCATATTTGACGCTGATGAAAGATTCATATACCTGGACCGTCACGGCAAAGCCCTCTAACGCAGCGCCCCGACCCCATTAATATTTATCCTACATGTTAACTATTTATCGTGTTTGCTGTAGAGAGGGGGAAAGGGGAGGGCAGTGACAGTGGGGGCAAATCTGTGAACTCAAGTTAAAGAGGGGGATTTTCAGAGAGAGTGACCAAAAATGTCATCTGTTTTGTTAGCAAAAAACTAAGCAATGGAGGGCGAGCTCCAAAAGTGGTATATACCACGGCATACAATTTTGAAAAGCGGCATACCTTTTTAAAAGGGGTATGCACTTTTTCAAAGCGGTATAGAAAAGTGCTGTACCGTTTTGAAAAATGGTTTATACCACCTTTTAAAAGTGATATATCACATACCACTTTTGGAAAAACGATATACCGCTTTTAAAAGTGATATACAGTGCCACTTTTTTGTAGACCACTTTTGGAGCTCGCCCCTTAAGGCTGTCAATTCTTCTTCTATGGACTATACAACTTATTCTGTTATGAGGGTTTAACTTACAGTATGAGTTGAGTTCTAGCTGCCCTGTGTTGGACCTAAATGTTCTGTGCCTGCTGGAATAATAGATCACTCTGCTACCTAGTGAGCCCATTAAAGTCACCCACATGATTAGCCAAAGGATAGGGAATCTATCTAGCCCAGGGAGGGAATTAAACACACTTCTCCCAACTCTATTACACACACACACTGCTGACTATTAAAGGCCCCTTTTCAATGGTAATTCTTAATTATCTATAGGTATGTATTGTGCCAGGATCTATGAATTATGCTAATGGACACAACCATGCGATGGCGGATGGTGGTGGACAGTCTTAACATCACGTCTCGTGTTTTATGATTCTAATAGTAATAATAAAAATATATTAATAACCACACTGCTTCTTGCCTGGAATATTCACCAATGAATTGGTCACTGATGAAAAACTATGTTATACATATTGACTCAACGCATACTTTCACACTTATAATAGATGAACACAAAGGTTGGATTATGACTTAGGCCTCACTCACACCTAGCTTGCAGCATGCAGTCAGCTATACATCAATCTGTAGGTGTGAGTGAAGCCCTAGTGGTTGGCTATCCACTGGAATGTTTATGTTTTTTGTAGATCGGTTATTTTCAAAAGAGAATACTTGAAATGGGACATTCTGCATGCATAATGACTATACTTTTACTGTTGGTGAAAGAAGTAGAGGTATAGTGGGCTGGACAAATGTGTGTATATATATATATATATATATCACCCATTCTTGAGATAAGGGACAAAACTTTTTTCAAACTGGATTTTTTTTTTTTTTAAGATACATTCAAATCAAATGGATGTATTTGTAGACACAGGTCTCAACTACCAATATTGAGAAGGAACAGGTTTTTCGCATAACATTTCTTTCTAAAATGGGACATTTATGCACTTAATACCCGATTCATGTCAACTCCGTCAGACACACTAAAATACCATTTAATTGAATTTGATAATTTCAACAATAATATAAAGTCCTCAGTTCTCTTATAATGGCTTTCAGTAATCAAGTTAAGTAATACAATTATTTTAATATTGTTTTTTTCCAATATCACACTATTATGAAATATCCAATTTCTCAAATCCGTCATTTCAACCTCTATTTTCAATATTATAACATGAAAACCATGTAAAAAAAAAAGAAAATCATCATTATGTATCATTTCAGTTGGTGTTTCAATACATATGCACAAAATATTTAACATCACATTTTCTATTTCTTTGGAAATTAACAAAAACATCACGGGACGAACATCTGACGGAGTTGACGAACATCTGACGGAGTTGACAAGTTTAACTGATTTAGGTTCTAGATCACCTAGGATCTTGATTCTGGTGACTAATCCCACATTTTCAAGGATGAGGAATACAGTGGTACTATTTATATTGGCCCTGTGACCATGGCAGCCATTTTCAAAATGGCAGCCACCTGCTGTTATCTTACAATAACTCAAGTTCTACACCACCTAGGATCTTGATTCTGGTGACTAATCATACATTTTCAAGGATGTGGGATACATTGGTACTATTTAGATTTGTCCTGTGACCATGGTAGACATTTTTCAAAATGGCCGCCAACTTTCTGTTATTTCCCATTAACTCAAGTTCTACACCACCTAGGATCTTGATTCTGATGACTAATCCTACATTTTCAATGAGGAGGAATACAGTTTTATCTATTTAGATTTATCCCGTGACAATGGCAGCCATTTAAAAAAAATGGTGGACCTGCTATTATTTTACCAATTTAGTCAGGGAATATTATCAGAATAATGTCAAATCTGTGAATACATTTCTTACCAAGAATTTTTTCACCAATGTGTTTGTAAAGGTGTCTACTAACATATCCCACATTGGTTTCTATTGAACCACCCTAGAGGCATTTTTGACAGCTGCTGAAAGTTGGGTACCATACCAAGTGGCTATGGCAAAACTAGGGAGTCTATGGCCAAACTAGGGGTCAAACCCCTTGGGCTAAATTCGGCCATATATCCACTTGCCCAAATGTGCTGACCTCATTTTGTGATGATGGCTATGGCCGTTTTCAGCCCAAGGAGTGTTCTTCGTGCATAGCTAATGCTTGGAATGCATTCAGAATCATGAAAACTCCCTAGTTTGACATGTCACATGCTACTTAAAGCATAATGAACATTTTGCCTTATATAGGTTGTTGATGGTACCCCAACTTTCAGCAGCTGTCAAAAGGTCCCCTAGGGTGGTTGAATATAAAGCAATGTGGGATATGTTAGTAGACACCCTTCCAAACACATTGGTGAAGAAAATTCTTGATAAGGAATTTATTACCAGATTGTATTAATATCCCCTGACTAAATAACTCATCTTCTAGACCACCTAGACCCGACTTCACAAACAGAGACCCGATTGACACCTAAACAACAAGTTTGGACAGCCCCACCAATTAGTGTTACGGAAAATAGCAAGTGTCTACCCTAGACCCAGAGGGAGACACAGAACTTAGATGCGGCTCACATGTTGCACGACTCCTCAACAAGCTGCCACCAGAGATGAGAGCTGAATTCTGCCGCACAATGCTCTGCGGCCCAGGAGCAACCAACACCCTGTTGGAGTTCTCTGAGTGGTTGAAGCATGAGTCCTAGCCATATAGCCTGTGCAAAGGCAAACACCTTGAAGACCTGCTTGAGGTGAACAGTGAGCAGTGAACAGTGAGCGAAAGACTGAAGACAGAAGATCTGCCTTCAGGACTATCAGGCAGGATGTGCAGACACTGAAGGCATCAGTGTCGTTCTGTGTCCCCAGCATGTCAACCAAAGCAATGTTACCAAATCAAAGGAGCCTTCACCTCAAGTCACCTGGGGCTGGGTGAGCAATCGTATCCTGTATCTAGCCTCACAACTAAATACAGACACTTGGCCAGACTGCCGTTTGAAAGGGTCAAACCCTTCATCCTGATTGGGGAAGACCACCCCACCTAATCACACCAACCAAACAAGTGAGGTTGGGGCCTCCAGGTGGGCCAGCAGCCATCTGCACAAGACTGGGCTGGACCCTGCAGGAAAGCAATCTCCAGCCAAGACAATGTAAGTTGACTATAACAGAGCCCCAGAACACAGAGCTCATGAGAAGGATGGAGAAACACTGGCAGGAGGCCACCAAGATACAACGCCACACTGCAGTGGCCAGTGAAGTCAAACTGTGCGTCTGTACCTGAAAGAGACAAGTTAAAGGCCAGAAAGCCCACCTCCTTTTAATGTCCTGTCAGTAGCAACTCAACCTGCACCTGAAATAAGCCCTGACCCCTCCCAGAGAAAGTTCATCCTTGAAAATGTAATGATTAGTCGCCAGAATCAAGATCCTTGGTGGTCTAAAACTTGAGTTATTGGTAAAATAACAGCAGGTTGGTGGTCACTTTGAAAAACAATGGCTGCCATGGTCACAGGACAAATCTAAATAGTACCACTGTATTCCTCATCTTTTAAAATGTATTATTAGTCGGCAGAATCAAGATCCTATGTGGTCTAAAACTTGAGTTATTGTAAAATAACAGCAGGTGGCGGCCATTTTGAAAAACAATGGCTGCCATGGTCACAGGACAAATCTAAATAGTACCAATGTATCCCTCATCCTTGAAAATGTAGTCTTAGTCACCAGAATCAAGATCCTAGATGGTGTAGAACTTGAGTTATTGTAAAATAACATCAGGTGGCGGCAATTTTGGAAAATGGCTGCCATGGTCACCACGAGACAAATCTGTGATGGCCCTATAGCCAAACATGTTCCTTAAGGCATGCTCTAACTGTGTGCCAAATTAGAATACGTCCCATTATTCAAAAACTATCATTTTATTGTTTTAGGAACACTTTTGTCAACTCCGTCAGATACATGTCAACTCCGTCAGACACAAAACCTGACGGAGTTGACGTCTGACGGAGTTGACAAAATGTCATTTGTTTTCATCTTAACCCTCTGTAGTACAATGTAGCCATTTTGTTTTTGCTTCATTTGTTAGCTAAACCTAACCCTAAACTTTTATAATAAACATTATTTTGGAAATCTTAACAAAGATCATAATAATGTCCTGACGGAGTTGACATGTAAAAGCTGTGACCACCCTGATATCAACATTGTTTGTTTAAAATATCAAACAATTGAATGCTTGTCAGACCAGGTGCTCCACTGTTGCAACAAATACAAACGGGACTTGAAAAAGGAGTCTTCAGGCTAAATCTGTCGACAATATTTTCTGATTAATTTAAGACTTTTAAAAAACCTGACGGAGTTGACGGGAGACGTGGGACACACATTTGATATGAGATATCTAATGGAAAATATAAATTAAAATTATTGTGTATATTGTTTGCTATGTTGTTGACAATCTACTTTAATTTAGTATGTATATTTATGTGATTGTGACAGTATTAGACACTTTTTTAGCAGTTTGAAATTATGACCACTTGCTGGGGACAGGCTAAATACAGGCGTTTTTGGGTACAGTGCCTGCTTTTAACTAATTCAGATGGCATATGAAAACAATTATAATGAAATTAATGGCATAATAATGCACAACTGTGTTACATTTAACTTTGCAAGTGCTTTTATTTTTATTAAATTAATTTATTTTTAACAATAATAAGGCTCTTATGTGTGGGACATGTTTTTTCCACTTTTGTCCCTCATCTCAAGAATGAGTGATATATATATATATATATATATATATATATATATATATGTATATATATATATTCAGATCAGTATACCGATCAGAGTATAACCAGTTGGACCAGATGGGTAGTACAGAGTTCATATTTATTTGTGGCATTAATGGCATTGAACGATATGCTGGTGATGATTGACATGGTGATGAATGATGATGATGGTGATTAGGAATGATGAGACAAAGAACCAGTTATGGTGGTGCTGCCTCTTCCCACACAAATGTTTGCTCCCTGAGCATTCGGCTGCCAGTGCCTATATAGGCCCACCCCAGGTGCGCCAATTTGGGAAAATTACTAAACCCCGCCCATTCCTAAGTACACTGCTCTTCTCTACTCTTTTCCCTACTCACCGTGTAAGGGTTCTTTCTACAGTTGGTACTTTACATTTTGCCAATAGGTTTGTACTTCACTGTAGGCCTACATTTTTAATTCTGGACTTGTACTCGTGAGTGTTTCTACATTGCAGTATCATACTTTTACTTATAGGTAAAACCAATGCTGGTATTCACTGACACTGTTCTGTTCATCTCCCTGGAGCTTCTTTCAGAGCCACATGCAGATAATGAATGGTGTTATTTACCGAGGAGGGGCCACCCCACAGAGAGAGAGAGAGAGCAGCTGTGTGTGTGTGTGTGTGTGTGTGTGTGTGTGTGTGTGTGTGTGTGTGTGTGTGTGTGTGTGTGTGCATGCACTCACTCCTACGCTTGTACACAAGTGCATTCGCTCCCTCGCACATGCATGCACGGCTGCACACATGCACACGTACAGCATCTGCCCTCATGGCTCGGCAAGTTGCAGTAGTGATCAGGGCATCCAATAGCGATTTGGCTTCACTCTGACAACAGCAGCAGAGCTGAATGTGAGTGTACATGTGTGCATGCATGTGTGACAACAGTGTGTTTGTGTGTGTGTGTGTGTGTGTGTGTGTGTGTGTGTGTGTGTGTGTGCACTTTTTACTCTTTGTACAATAGAAAACAGGCGTTCAACAGTACATGTGGCCTTTCTGTGTGGAGTTTGCAGGTTCTCGCCGTGTCCCCTAGGGTAAGTACCCTCACAAAAAAACATGCAGTAATCCTGGTCTCTAACCTGCCTCCCCCTGGCCAGCCGAGGTGTCTGATGGAAGGGAAATGAACTGGTCGGAATAATGTGTTCCTTCCACGCGTTACGTCCGGCCGGGGAAACTCCCCCCTGTCAGGTGAAAAGAAGCAGCTTGGACTCCTTATGCATAGAAGGAAGCATGAGGTCAGTCCACTGCCCCCCCTAGGTTGGCAGAGGAAGTGTAGCGCCCAGGATTACATTAGATAATGTAGCTTTTAGCGTAGGTTCAATAAGGAAGATCTTAACCAACGCTTTAATTCGGCCTTTCAGCACTATCATGGCTCATCATTATCTGTTCTCAAATCCTAGCACATTGCTGCAGCCAATCAGGTGATTTGACTCCGCCTTTAAATATCTCTGCCTCTGACACTTTGCCATTCTCCTTTCAGTCCGCAACAAGCAACCCACCTCCATCCCCAACTCCACCTTGTCATCTAGTGTTGAAAAGGAAGGAGGTTCATCTGCACAGCTGCCACCACCAGCGTCTAGACTCCAATGCTCCAATGGGTTCTCCCTATTAAAAGCTACTCTTATTCAATAAATGCAATTGGAGTCAAATCGCTAAAATAATGATCTGCCATAATCTTGCCATTGCCGTTTGCCATTTTGCTAAACTGCCGCCAAATCTCTCCTTGCTAAACTGCTGCCAAAATCTTTCCAATAAACATTTGCTTATTCCATATTGGTGTGTTCTCTCCTTTATTGAAATTGACACCGGGTGAAAAAATGGGTTGCAAAATCGTTGGATAAAAATTATAAAGTAAAAAAAACAGTACATGTACATGTGGTCTTTGGCAGTGAACACAAAGGCATTTGCATGTCTATGGGAGGGTCGCGCCTATGAAAGGGCGAGGGGCCAATGGACGAGCAGCATGCTGCCCCACTGTTCAAAGTTTTGGTGATGTTGTGTCTCTCTCGTCTGTTATCAAGGAGAGACGAGGTCGAGACTTGGCCAGGCAGCGGCCTTATTGTGAACACACATTATTGTGAATACACCTTACGGTTGAGTGAGAAAACAATGTTTCACATTTACAATTACAATTTAGGCATTTTAAGCTCTTAATCCAGAGCGATTTAGTAAGCAAGACCAACGCGTGCGTACGTGCGTGCGTACTGTTGTCACAAAGAGTTAAAGACTAACGATTGAACTGTTTTTGGTGGTTGAACACTGGAACAAAAGAATATAAATTACATTTCTCTTTGGCCTTTCAGGCTTTGAGGTTGCACAGGGCAGATGTGACAAATAACCTAAATATACAAAGAAATGACTGACATATTTATACTACTAAAATACTAAAAATACAATAGTGGAAAGTAGCCGATCTACAAGCTCACAATGTGTCACATCGAAATGCGCTGTGAGCTTGTAGATCTGCTATTTCCACAATGTTTTGAAATGTTTGAAAACACATGAACAGTATTTTTGTCTCCACCAGGCCGAAGGCATGGGGAGAGAGTATGTTTTGCACTCCGTCCGTCCGTCCGTCCGTGTGTGTGTGTGTGTGTGTGTGTGTGTGTGTGTCCGTGAACAGCTAATCTCGGCCACCGTTAACCCGCTCGATGCCAGATTTTGCACACACACTCCCTGGATGCCAACGATGAACCTCTGCCCCAAACATTCCAGAACGGCCTGTTATAGCGCCACCAGGAGGCCGCTTTGTGCAAAACAGGTTTTTGCACAGCACACCTACAGATTTTGTCCAAACATCACGCAAATTGGTACACAGTCTCTCTAGAGCCATTCAACCAAACCGGTCTTTCAGATTTCTCACACTCCATCCTGATTGGTTAAGATTGGCTTCCAAAGTTCACAGGAGTGCTCAGTTTCAAACAAAATGCTGCAAATCATGAACACATCGCGTGATTTCCGTGAAATTGTGCACCCACATTCCCACTAGGCCGAGGACAAAATGCCACATGAACAATTTCAACTCAGCCTCAAGGTGGCGCTATAACTGGCCGAAAAGTGTTTTTACCTCTAACTGCACGGATCTGTGGATAACCTGGTGGAGACCTGTGCCCAGAAGGGCACTTTTTCTAGTTAAACATGGAACGGATTATGAAGAATATGCAAAATAATTGTGATCATCTCAAATAATTGAGATTATGCAGTAATGGAAACAGTAACAGGCCAGTCAGTCAGTCAGTCAGTCAGTCAGTCAGCCTGCGTGCGTGCGTTCCTGCCTGCCTGCCTGCCTGCCTGCCAGCCAGCCAGCCAGCCAGCCAGCCAGCCAGCCAGCCAGCCAGCCAGCCAGTCAGGGCTCTGTTCTTGTTGAATAAGCTCGGAAATTCCGAACAGTTGACTTGCTCACTCGTGTCAACGTTGCGGTTGGCTGCGGCTTTGACAGGTGGATTGAGGCGCTCATGCAAAACGCATGCAGAACAGAACACACCAGGGGGACGGAAGGAGAGCAAAAGAAACAGCAGTGCACATATATGGACTAACCGTCTCTTTAATAAAAGAAATACAGGATTCTCATTCCGACGTCTTGTAGCGGCTGTGCCCCTACTTCATAAACAAAACACCCCCTGAAGGTGTTGTTCACTTCCCGACGTTAATGACTAAAGAACCCCACCTGCATATGATGCTGCTCACAAAATCAATGATCTTACGCAGACTATTGATTTAAAAATGATTTTGTTAGTGTAGTGGTGAGGGGTGCGTTAAAGGTTGGGAGAGGGTTAATGTTAGGTTTAGGTGTGCTGCCCCGTGGGAGGTTAGGGTGAGGGTTAGAGATATCGGACCAATGGTATGTCTATGACATCAAGAGGAAATTCCAGATTACCACAGCTACCCTGTTTACTGCTGCTTGCATGCTTGAAACGTTTCCTTTCCCAGTTGAAAACTATGTTTTTGGCGTTTAATGTTTGTTTTTAGTTCAATGTTTGTTTTAAAAACGCCATCAAATCAAACTTTATTTGTATAGCACCTTTACAACAGCCAAAGCTGACCAAAGTGCTGAACAGAGTAAAACAAGAAAGTAGAGCATAGCAATATAAAACAATGAAAAGAGACAATAAAATATAAAACAGGCCCAGGCCGTAGCGTAACGGTCTGGGCACCGGACTGGTGATCCAGTCGCAGTGTGCCGCGGGTTCGACTCCCGGACCCGACACGGCCTTTACTGCATGTCATCCCCCCATCTCTCTCCCGTTTCCTGTCAGCCTACTGTCTGTCCCTTCAAAAAAAATCAATAAAAGGCGTAAGCCGCAAAAAAAAATATATATATATATATATATATAAAACAGAGCATACAATAGCACAGAGCAGGAAATCAATATACAGGTAAATCAGGTGCAGTTAAAGGCGAGGGAGAACATATGAGTTTTGAGGAGGGATTTAAAAGCCATTGACAATGAAGGGAAAATGTACATCATCTTGTCCCTAACACAAACATTAAATGTCATTAACAATAAAGATAATTTAATGTTGGTGTTGGCACCATTACATCACCTAATCAACATGAGTTAGACTTTAATATATTAGCGACACTCACTTCACACAGGTGTGATTTTCCATGTAAATACTAGCATTTTATTTGAACAATAAGAAGCTAGTCGTTCTTCCATTCGGAGGACCCTATAGGCTAAGTGTGAAATCACTGTCAGGTCACCAGAGCCACAGCATTCATTTCTCTGCATGTGTACGGATGAGTTAAGCTGCAGGGCCATAACTCTCCCTGCATGCCTCTCTTTGCAGTAAAGGATTGGCTGGTCTCTGCATGGCTGCGCAGCAGGCGGCCGTCACTATTTTATTCTGTTGGTAGACCATCAAAAACACTCACCGAGGAGGAGGAGGATTTCCGAGCATTTCACCTAGCCTAGCAACTAAACCCACAGAAAACAGAAACACAAACGTCTTGGCTTTGCACCTACGTTCCGTCATGAAGAGCGAAGGTACTGCATCACATGTGAACTGAAAACCCATCTGTCTGGAAAAAAAGCTACTGTTTCTTTTTTTTTTTTTACATAGAAGTCCCATAGGAGTAGGAGTAATAGCAGGTGGGAGGAGGAGGAGACGGGTGTCATGTTCGTGCCTTCTTCAAAGCAGATTAAGGACACTTTTTAATCCAGTCTTGCATCTTTTATTTTGGAGTGTCACGTTTTCCACTTAGTTGGTTTATGAGGACCTGCTTTTCTTTCTTTGTGAGAAATACTGACTTTGGCTGATTGTACAATCGGCCTCAGGTCTTAAAAATCCCTCCATTGTGTCTGTATTTACTTTTTCAGAAACCGCAACGCCAGCTCAGTGAATCACGGCGCACTTAACTGAATACTGAACGAATGACTGGGAAAGGACAGACGTTCAGGAACACTTGGACTCAGTGTGAGTGAGTCATCTCCACAGCAAGTTCGCCAGGTCTTCAGGTAGAAGGCCCACTGCATGCCGCTGATGATGTGTGCGTTAAAAATACACACGAGGACTGGCAAAGTGCACGCTATTACATGTTAATTGCAGACATGACTATTATCACGACAGACGTCTGAGGTTTCAGTCCAGTATTGTCGGATGAATGCCGTTTCATAAGGCTGTGCATGGGAGTCCTTATTTAACAGGTTTCGATGTCACATATTCTCAGATGACCTGACTAAGATGCTATAACAGACCTGGGCATTGTACAAACCATTTGGTATTCGTTCATTTGATGTCATTAGACATTAAGGCTAGAAAGACGACATAAAAAGATGTCCGGGGAACTTGTGATCATTGTCTATTCTATTCCATTCCAATCATCAGTGTAGCTGATGAGGAAGCTGATGAGGAAGAGGAAGTGATGCCCAAGTTCCACGCAAGGGCTCATGGGACACTGGAAACATGTACACATTGCAAAACAGATTACAGATCTGTGCACTATTGTAATTTCTGTTTACCCTTTTCCAGTGCTTTGTTTCTGTGTATTATGACTCTGTAAAATTGCTTCAACATACAACAAAACATGTCTTTCTACTTTGTAAATGATTTACACTTGCCATTAAAAAAGTGTGATTTGCTCTTTCTCTCAAATGTGCGTTCCATTCCACAGTTAACATAACTTTCACCCTCGCAATTAATGCAAATTTGCTCCTCGTCTCTTCAGCAAGGCGTATAAGAATGTAAATGTGTGTGTGCGTGCTTGTGTGCGTGCGTGCATTTCCCCTCTATTCTCTGAACTCCTCTTTGGTAATTAGCATACTGCGGCAACAGATGGCCCTCCATACTGAGTGTTATTTATCGTCACTCTTCTGTGGAGTGAACACGAATATGTTGTTTTGGTTCTGCGTAGTTCAAATTGTAATTGCAAAGCTACAGAACAACAACAACAATTGCCAAATATGGCAGAGTGCACATCAAATTAGCAGAAATGTTTTGTGGGAGCAATTATTTCTACTCACGTAACTTGGGAATGGAAACAAACAGGGGCACATGCTCGACTTGTCTCTGAATCCCCACCTCTCCAACCACCACCACATAAGAAACGTGTTAAATGTGTTAAAAATGAGCTAGTCTTGTTTTACTGGTAACATACTCAAGAAAGCTGGATTAATATGTCGTAAACCTTGCCAAGCCTTGTGGCCCATAGGGCAGGAGCCCTGTTTCTGTAGCGTGAGGCAGCTTGATGTACACCCCCGGCCCCTGGTCACAGGGGTTTTCCGCAAATCCAACCTGTGCTGCTGACTGCCAAGTCTTTGCTACTGTATGACCCGCAGCCCTGAGATCGAACCCCAACCTCCGATCTCTGGGCAGACAGATGGTTAAAGTGTCCACCAGAGTTTGGGAGATTCAAACATGCTCAAGTCTTTTACGTTTCTTCTCTCTCCACTCTTTTTGTCTCCACCAGAAGGCATAGGGAGAGTATGTTTTGCACTCCACTTGCCGTCCGTCCATCCGTGTGTATGTGTCCGCCCATCCGTCTGTGAACAGCTAATCTCTGGTACCGTTGTCTTGATAGCATCGAAACTCTGCACACACACTCCTTGAATGCCAGAGCTGAACCTCTGCCCCAAATTATTCACATGGACATCCTTGCCTAAGATTGCCTTCCAAAGTTCGCAGGAGTGCTCCGTTTTTGAATAACATACCGCAAATCATGAACACATTGTGTGATTTCCGTGAAATTTTGCATGCACTGGCTGTGGCTTGTCAACACTGCACTGGCCTACGGGCACCACGATGGGTAAATGCATTTGCCGTAAAGGCCGCTTGAATATTTCACATCAGCCTCGTGGTGGCACTATAACTGGCTCATTCGTGATTTACCTAACTGCACCGATCTGTGTAAAACCTTGTATGCACAGGGAGTCAAGGAAAAAAGGCCCCAAAAAAGGCAATGTTAAAGGCAAGAGGGCCTGAACCTGGCCGCCCAATATTGAAATGGCTAAAGACGTATTAGAACTAATGTATCCTTACATAGACCATAGTTTACAAGAATCCATTGATTGAATTGCCACTGTAACCCATTCCCTCACCAGTATGATCTATTGTGAAAGCAAGTCATGTCGCGTGCCTCCACTGTGCATTACAGTCAGAGAGCCCATTCCCCTCATAATATTCCATTCCCTTGATTTATTCCTCATATCTACAATGTGTTTTCTTTCTTTTTTTACCCTCCATGCCATGGAGTCACATTTGCGAGAGACGCGGACTGAAGAAAATGGCTGTAAGTTCACTTTAAGTACGTGCCCACTTGCATTTGCTGGTGCACGGACGCACGCACATACAGTATGCGCACGCACGCACACGCTCACACACACACACACACACACACACACACACACACACACACACACACACACACACACACACACACACACACACACACACACACACACACACACACACACACACACACTCAGTAATTAGCGTACACAATATATAGCTGCTTGATCAAAATTTCTCTAAGGCAAGGAATAAACATCTATTGACAGAGATTTATGATTGTGGGTATTAGCTGCGCGCGGTGAAATTCCTTCTTCTTTAGGGGCCAGTTATGTGGCTGGAGAGACATTAGGAGGAATAATTGCGGTGCATATTCTCATTTTGCTGAAGGGCCTGTGTGCACCTGCATGATATTAGCAGATGGGAGCACACACACACACACACACACACACACACACACACACACACACACACACACACACACGCTTGTGCACAAATTACTGGAGATCTGAGCATGTGTGTCTCTCGTGACCCCCACTGGAAACGAACCATAACAAAACATAACTCTCTCTCTCTCTCTCTGTCCATCTTATTTCCGCCTCATGACCCGTCACTGACTCACTTCTCTCTCTCTCCACCTGGGCCTAATCTGACTGTCTATCATCTGCAGGCTAAATGAAATAGCTGCGTCGGATCAACAAATAAAAGCACAAAAAAAAGCACACGCATGAATGAAGAAGATGAAGATGTGCACGCACGCACGCATAATATACGGTAGAATATAGGGTTACAGTGGATAAACTGATGATACTATATTTGATCATTTTGCTAGGAAACCCCGAGCACTTTGAGAACCAAAGTGTTGCTGGAAACAATGCTTTGTTGCGCAACATGCTTATCACCAAAATGGTGCAATAATAATGTCCGCAGCAATAATTTACCACGTTAGATGATGTTCACCTTTGTCTTTTCCTGATTTATGTATTTGTACTGCTGGGGTTGCATTATAAAAGAGTAATATTGAAAATATAGCTTAGACTGCAACACGCTTGCCACAAATGATACCCAGTATGCTGAATAAACACAGTTGGCCTATACTGTTACAGGCATAATTTATGATTCCAAATGGAAAATGCATGTTTATTTATCCTGTTGTGTGTGACGTGTCTCTGTATTCGTACAGAGGCGTCCTAGTTAAGTCAAGTCAATTTTATTTATATACCGCTAAACCACAACAAAAAAAGTTATTTTGTGGTGCTTTACATATAGGGCAAGGCCGAACTCTTTAAATTATTTATGTCCTACAAGAAAACAAGTTGTGCTTGAAGAAAGGTGTCGGAGATTGTTGCCGCTCCTCTTGGGTTAAGCCACTTGCAAAACAATGTGCATTTTAGTGGTACAGGATATGTTCATTGGTCAATTTGTCAATTGACCATTATGACAACTTGGTGATTAATTGTCACACAAATAATTAAAATCAATAATTCATGTGGCATTGAACTTTAGAACATAAATTACATTACATACAATTGCTTTTAGGCTTCAATAGCCTTCAATTTAGGCTGTATATAGCACTATGTAACTTTGCTCTTTGAAAATGTTTACAATTGAGCCTCTCTGCTTGCTCAGGGGATAAATTGACTCTTCAGATCCTGTGCCTGTCATGGTTCGAGTCAGGAGAGATTGTAGGACCCAAATGCACGATGAGGCAGAGGCAGAACAGGTCGGTTTAAAGTGTTTAGTAACTCAAAAACTAGCAAAACAAACTAAAGTACTGCAGACGGGAGACACGCAACATATCACAATGAACTAGTAAGGAAACACTGGGATCAGGGGGGTATAGACGCCTTAACAGACGACGTCACACTGATAAGCAACAGCATGCACGCACATAGGCTACCGGTTAGTATGGACTGGAGAGCTTCCGTCCCCACCAGCTATGGGATTTTTAAATCCAGCTCCATCGAGCCTCCATTATAACAGGATTTTCAAAAGTTTCAAGCGCAGTCCATGGTGAGCCGCCGCGCACCCGACGATCGTACTGTACATCATTTGTGAATTTGTACCGCATCGCTGAGCACATGTAACTTGTTGTAATGATAGCTAAGGGGTCTGAGCTAATGCGAGTGAACACTGTGCTCATAACGATTAGATAAATTCTTATTTGTTTACACGTCATGTCAAGTTGGTCACTTCATCATATTCTGTTGGTCAGCACAGATAGAACTTTGGCCCAGACCGTGTTCCATATTAGGTGACGGTCATTCTTATTTTGTCACCCTTAATCTCCCATATCATCATTTTACTCCCTGGACTACTGCCTGTTTACACAGGGTTGTTCATATTATCCATAAAATGTCATGCCATCCTGTTTATTGGCCAAAATATGTTTTCATCTCGTTCCCATTTAATATCTGGTTGACTCCTTGTTCATGTTCAGTCTCCATGCTGTCTGCCAGCCCCAAACTTACTGAGAGGTCTGTTTTGATTTGAGCCTACATGTATTTGACC
This sequence comes from Protomyctophum parallelum, assembly GCF_964188405.1. NCBI lineage: Eukaryota > Metazoa > Chordata > Actinopteri > Myctophiformes > Myctophidae > Protomyctophum > Protomyctophum parallelum. The sequence goes on from NC_139714.1 coordinate 3,261,914, forward strand.
TTTGTGCCTACTGCCTAGTGAGAAAAGTAGATAGCCGCTCAGAGGGAGGGCTTTACTCTGTTAAAGTTCACAGTTGCAGGGAAAGTTTTATATCATCAGGTTGCCATAGCAACGCCAGCCTGTGCGTCTTCCCGGCTTAAAGCACCATCAATGTGCGGGACAGATGAGATGAATTCCACGTCGCTACACTATCCTCATCATCTATGTGCTGGACCAATGAGCGCTAGCCAACCCACGCCATCGTGGGATATTGCGGACATGAACTATCTATTGAGCAAATTAACTTTTATCAACAATCTGACGTCAGATGTAGTATTAAGCCTGGAACAGTACTGTGAAGAGGAGTTCAGTTCAGTTCGGATCCATATTGGAACTTTTGATCACTCTAAATTATATTGATGTAATGGTACTATCTGAACTTGTAACACATTTCTCTGTAAATTGACTTTATACCTACTAAAATGTATGTTAAAACCTAAAACCTTTCTCAGAACTTTATTCGTCTGCCTTCAAATTATTCTTTAACATACTCCACATACTGGACAACATTAAAATGTATTCACAAATCACCATCATACCCGGACGTTATGCAGGAACGCACTGAGTGGCAAAGAAAACTACTTTCTGGCCTTGACAGCACATACATCCAAGCAGAAACATTCTATATAATTGCTTTAAACAATGTAAAACTATGTTGCCACTATATTTTCCACTTATATTTTTCACTATATGCATGCGCATGCCCTAAGCTCACAGCACATCACGTTGTGATACATTGTGAGCTTGTAGATCTTTTTAGTTTTTCATGACTTACCTCCCCATATTAAAAAAAATATATATATATATATATATATATATATATATATATATCATGTATTAGTTATTTGCTTACATACTGAGTATTACTTATTTTCCATGTCATGTCTTCATCTGTATGTAACCAAATGGACCCGTAACTCTCAGAGTTCAATTAAAAGAGCAGGATTACAGTGCATGCATCTTCACCGAGGTCTTTCAGGTTACAATACATTGCTCTTTCTCACAATGTTAGGATGTTGTGTTGTGTTTAATTGTTGACAGTGGTAGCCGTTAGACCCGTGCCTGAGGCAAGCCTTTAGGGAGACACACAGTGGGTCATGGCTATTACAAAAAATGTCTTGCACTCCTATTGCATATAAGCCATTAAATCCTACTCTGCCATAGGCCTTCTGTATGTAATTGTGTTCTGTAGGTATAATGTCCTCCGCTAAGTGCAGGAAATAACCCATTACTTGCTTGATGATCACTCTGCAATGACAGTTGGGGGGAATGGTTGTTGAACAGCATCAACAACAGCACAGGGGGGTAATTGAGGGGAGATAAAGTCACTTCTCTAGCCCATTAAGGACGGGAACCCATGTTTGTGTTGTTGTTGTTCTGGACTGAATAGAATGTTTCTTGTTTTGGAGCCCCCTGCTGGCAGTTGCATGTTAAAATCAGTACTCACTTCATTTCCTGTCTAGACAGGATGTTGTGGTCAGATCAGGAAGAGAATCCATGGCTACAATGTGAGAGGAGAAGCGAAGGAGTCAATGGCAGGTCCACAGAGGAGAGAACAAGGCACAGTAACAGCATGACGTTTAACTGTCTAACTCTAAACACTGAGGGCCTAAGTCTGGCTGTCAAACTTTACCAACCGTAGACTGGAGACGAGCTGGCGCCAAATGGACCAAACATTTGTGTTTGATTGCTGATTGCTGCCTCAAACACATGTTTGGTCAAACCATGTGACTCCCATTGGAATGGCATTGTGGCACCCATTAATTTCAGATAGAGCACAGAACATCCGTTTGATACGTGTGTATGAGCCCCGAGTGTAAGGGCGACTGTGGCTCAAGAGGTAGAGCAGGTTGTCCAATGATCCTTGGGTCGGCGGTTCGAATCCCGGCTCCTCCTGTCTACATGTCGAAGTGTCCTTGGGCAAGACACTGAACCCAAAATTGCTCCCGATGTGCTGGCTTCGATTGCATGGCTTCCGCCGCAATCGGTGTATGAATGTGTGTGTGAATGGGTGAATGTAATGCACAATCTATGTAAAGCGCTTTGGATAAAGGCGCTATATAAATGCACCATTTACCATTTAGTGTACAAATGGAACCAAACGGTCCCTAACGGATACGTTTGGTCCAATTGTACACTCTCAAAGTTAAATTAACAGTGATCTTACAATATAAATCGAGGTCATAGGTCCTTGAAATAGAAATGGTTGATAATCACAGCTAGAGTCATAAAAATCTTGGCATATCTCTTCAAATGTATCCTTGGGAGTATTAAGATGTTTGTGTTGTGAGTTATAAGCAGGATGATACTGTATATCAGTATGCCTATAACAGCTGAGAATAACAAGTCAGAATCTTTTTTTTCTGGGTCAAGTAGATAAACGTCAGGCAAGAAATATCATAACAAATCTCATAGAAATCTGTATTTAAGCTTCACCAATGATCAGGTCAGGGTCAGACTCCCGTTGCCTCGAGACAGTTTCAGACTTCTTTACACCTATAAGCTTGGCTGTGATGTGACAATAAAGTAGATTCTCTCATTTCAATTATCTTTAAAGTGAAAGGAAAAGAGAGTGAAAGTAGTGAACTTGGCTTGGCAAGGCTATAGACCTACTACTACTACTTGGGACGGTAATATCATTTGTTTTAACCCATTCTGACCGGGCACCCATTTTGGTGTCGGCATCATGTCGTGCTTTAGCTATTTAAAAATAGCAGATCTACAAGCTCATATCGCGCCACCGAGTGGCGCGATATGAGCTTGTAGGTCTGCTATTTTTTGAAAAATCGAAGAACGACTGACATTTTTAGAATCTGATCTCAGGTCAGAATGGGTTCGTCAGACCAGTGTGTGTCCGGCGGAAACCTTGTATGAATCTGATTTCAGGTCAGAATGGGTTAAAGGGCATAGGTTTGTCAGTTCAGCAGTCATTCTTTCTTGACTCTGACCTATCAATAGATGGAAATCTCTGATCATGGCTATACAAGGCTGCCACGTGTACAATGCGTGCAGACACACACTATTAAAACATGCAGACGTATAGCCTATTTAGAAACAGGGTTCACAATGCTTAATCATATCCATAAAAGTAAATGACATATATATATATTATTTTTTTTGCCCCCGTGAAAAATAATAATTTTAGAGAAGTGGGGCGATGCGGCATCACCCCACTTCTCACTAGCCTGGATAATACAGACTCATATCACACGGTCATGTATTTTCTTTATTTTTATAACTTTGTTATATAACTTTGTTTATTGTTTTTTTCACAGAAGCATTATTTAACCCATTCTGACCGGGCACCCATTTTGGTGTCGGCATCATGTTATGCTTTAGCTATTTAAAAATAGCAGATCTACAAGCTCATATCGCGCCACCGAGTGGCGCGATACGAGCTTGTAGGTCTGCTATTTTTGAAAAAAATCGAAGAACGACTGACATTTTTAGAATCTGATCTCAGGTCAGAATGGGTTCATCAGACCAATGTGTGTCCGGCGGAAACCTCGTATGAATCTGATCTCAGGTCAGAATGGGTTAAATACTGGAGTTGAGAGTGGTGGCATGAACAGCTTCTCTTAATAAACCCCCCACAAGTATAACGTACAAGAATAAACTGTCATGTATTTTCTTTTGCAAACAGCAGATTCGCGTCTGGCTTAATAGCCAGGCTAATTTCTCATGCCGCCCCGTGACCCCCCCCCCCCCCCCCCACTACACCCCATAGGCCTACGCATACATGTGCTGGATCCCACTATGGTGACGTTGAGTGTTTATCTAAGCCCATCACGGCAGCCAGATGGCAGGGGTTTGTGGCAGGGGCCGACACGTCGGCTCAGTCCATAAGGCTGCCGTTTCTCGCAGTCTTGTAAGAATCCCCTTGCGCGCCGTCGGATTACTTGTTTTCCATGCGCGGATTGTCCCCTGTCTGTCGCCACTGTGTATGCCTCTAAATAATAGAGAGAACATACAAACGAGGCTTGCATTTGAGACACACAAGCATGCGTGCGTGCGAGCGTGCGTGCAATGTTATCCTGTAATCTTCAGTAGCCTAGACGAGGCCTGTTCCTGGCAAGTCCAAAATGTGTAAACATAATGTAGGCCTACACGTGTTTTGCATTCGCCATGTTATTGCCTTTCAGTATCTGATATTATCAGATACTGAAAGGCAATAACATAATATGTGTTATATTGCGTGTGCCAAGGAGATACAATTTCTTCATTCGTATTTGAGAGTTCATTTTGTGTGGACTTGTGGGTTACAGTAGCCTTCACTTTTTGATTTGCAGCCATAAACCCGTACACAAATGTTATTCATGAATAGTGAAGAGCTGTTGTACACAAGCACTCAATTAGATGCAGCTACATTTAAAACGTTAAGGACGGAGTTGAAGTCTGAGGTATTATTTAGCGATCTATCTGTAAAAGAGGGTGGGGGTTATGTGCATAAAAGCTACAAGGGAAAGGAAGCAAGAAAGAACATTAATTAACTAGAATGAGGCAGTTAACTATTGCAAGTGTGTAATACATTGTAATACATTTTACCAGACTTTGTATAAGTGGAGATGCTGTCATTTAGATGCTGTAATTTAGATATTATGTAGACATGACATTTTAATTGTACAAATTAGACGGATGTTCTTATTGCTTATGATCCTTAAATGATTTGGTCACTAAATACTAAATACCCAACAATGGGTAAAATGCTCCCAAAATAAATGTACTCTCTGTGACACATCTAGGGGCCACAATCTGCATTCAAAGATGTTCCTAGAAGCTTTGTCATTGGTCGAAAAAAAAAAAACCTGGTCGAAATGACCAATCAGACAGGCATAATAATGTGTCAGTCAATGTGTCACAGAGACTACATTTTTCTCGGGAGCGTTTCACCCATTGCTGGCTGTCTGAATTTTTTTTTTTAAGTCATTAAAAGGTTGACATATTATTGCTTATAGCAGCTTTAACCCCTTTTGGACTGAATTAATTTCTAATGATGAAAAAACACATTTGTGTTTCTGCCATCCATCAGAGGCTATATTAATATTGACCAAAACCAGAGCAAATACTAATCATTTAAAGTATGAGGTACAGCAGCCTTGTGTTCATAGTTACAACAGAAAGATTGGGTATTGGGTAAGACTGACGTTATGTATCTTTCAGGACCTTTCACTGCTTTCACTTTCACTTCTTCTCAACCATTACTCTATGGCTCTGGTCTCATGCACTGCAGTGTGTTTTTTGTCATTCCGTTATTCTCCAAAGTTGAATGTTGCCTTGTTGGAGCAGCCATAAACTACACAGGTTCATCCAGATGTTCTGGGCATCTTTGTAAAGTTTGTGTTAGTAAAAAGCAGGTAAAAGAGCTAACATTAAGAGCAGACTAACATCAGTCACTCTACCTTTCAATGTAATAGAAGAGGTGCAGGTTTAAACCGCAGCTATGTCGGCTCTGCCTACAGGAAATTCGTAAGCTGCGACCATGATACCCGTTTCTGAATTCGTCTATATAATAGGGCATCTATCCCTCCATGGTTCCCACTTCCCGTGCAGACTGGCCACTCTATTGACCTGTATCCGGCTAGGCCTGGAAGAGCCCCAGGTTTTTGGATTAAATGCCCCAATTATTGTCCTGAATTATGATGCCCTGGTCTGGACCGCTGTTACATTTACTCCCTCGCTTGTCCTGAACATGTCCAGACTGTCCACCCCCATGGCATGGTGTGTAGGCTATATAGCTGGCACGGCCTCGCAAACCTGTTTAAACGGGCCACGACCTGTGGGAGGAATGTGATTAAGTTGCAGAACTTATTGCGAGATGAGAAGGCAATCTTGCAAACAAGCTGTGTGTCTGGCACTCGCACTGCAGGACGGCACACGCAGTGTGACTGTGAACCGGTGCAATTGAAAGCAATTTAGCAAACTTACAGTACTGTATAAGACGATGGATCTCTGCACACTACTCAATTTGGAAAACGATGCATATTTGTCTTCAGATTCCGTTGAGGACGCCCACGTACCTGACAAACGTTTAGCAAAGTGAATGTTTTGCTTCTCGAAAGCTACTCTTTTCACTACAGGGAGGTGGAGAACACTGTGAAGCTTCTGCCTAGCATCGTGTCAAGTATTAGTGCTTCTCGTGTTTTTGTATTTTATTATGTGAGGGCCCTCTCTCTCTCACCCTTTCTCTCTCTCTCTTTCTCACCACCTAATCAAAACAAAGAATTCAGCCGCTCTGTTTTCCCAGAGCGCTAGCAATAGGGTGGCCACCTGCAAGACCTCAGAAAGGAGGACACTTTTGCGGGGCTCGCTCCCCAGCCTCCCCCCCCCCCCCAAACAGACACACACAGCGTTTAGAAAAGTGCTATAAAAATTCCAGATATTATTATTATTATTACTACTACTACTACTATTGCACGCAGCTGATTTCCACCACCATCATCTCCAGCATTATGTCCACAGAGAACATATATTTGCTAATTCAATTAACCTTTTTAAATTATAGGGTACCACAAAGGTCATTCCTTTTATAATCAATTTATTTTATTTCATGTTTAGATATATGTTTTATGTTGAATCTCTTTCTTGTGGGGTTTTTTATACAGTCTTATGGTCATCGGTGTGGGACATAGAATGAAGCCAGTAGCCTATATGTTCACAGTGCTTTAGCCTCCCTTTCTTTATGATGTCGAGCCATATTGCTCATTAAATGTAGTTTTTCAGTTCGGCATATTTGGTTTATTTATCCCTGCATTAACTATACTAAAGTGTGCACTAAACAATGTTAAACTCACCAACATTAAAGTCCTGTCTGATTGCATTAAACAATGTTAAACTCACCAACATTAAAGTCCTGTCTGATTGCATTAAACAATGTTAAACTCACCAACATTAAAGTCCTGTCTGATTGCATTAAACAATGTTAAACTCACCAACATTAAAGTCCTGTCTGATTACATTAAACAATGTTAAACTCACCAACATTAAAGTCCTGTCTGATTACATTAAACAATGTTAAACTCACCAACATTAAAGTCCTGTCTGAACACACATTCCACAACAAACAAACAGACCATCCCACTGGCAGTGTTGACAGGTTTTGGAAGAGAAACAAGCAACCATGTCTATGAAAACAAGCCCAAAAGAAGCCTGACTAGGCTTAGTAGGCTATTTTATAAAACAAGGCCATAGTCACTTATAATTAAGCGGACATGGCAACACTCCGAACGTCTCCTCTCTCTTTTTAAGACAGAGGGAGTGTGGCTGGCTCGCTGCGGAGCTGAGCAGCGCTGCAGAGATTTTAATACAGAGACGACGTAAATGACAGTTATGACACAAGCACTGTATATCACACAAAACCGGACAATTATGTGTCCGGCCAGAGGTTGAGTTGGGAGGAGGACAGGTGGTTCTAAAACCGGACTGTCCGGCGTGAAACCGGACGTCTGGCCACCCTAGCTAGCAAACTCGTGGCTAGGCTAGCTAGTTTCTTGGGACATTTGTGGTCGTAGTGACTACATCTGTCATTAAAAAAATATTTCTTAGTTTTAAGGGTAACTGTTGTAGAATTGCAACTTCAGTGATGCTTGCGGAACTCGACTTTGTCTCGTTCCTTACTGCATCACTGTCGTGGCAATAATCACGTTAAACAACACCCTCTTGTGTAATATTGCTTAATCGCGATCTGCAAAGGAACTAGTAGACCCACTGCACATGCCAAAAGCTAACGGCTGTGCCTCTCGGCTCAGATGAGGCTAAATATAACATGAACCCGTCGGGCCGTAAGAGCATCATGCCTCTGCCCTGATGATCCTCATTTTTAACCGCCCACCGTAATTGTACGGTCCCTGCTGAACCGTCTACATCTAGGCGTGACATATGTTTGATGCAGTGAAAGCTATTCTAATCACCCTCTGTGTTTCTGCCCCCTTCTCTCTTTACTTCTCTTCTTCCCGTGCACCTCATAATTGATCATATCGTACGCGGCCCTTGATTAAACACCCACTCGCACTTCAGAATTAATCACGCATCGCAACGAACTCTCCATTAATCACACTGTAACCCCCACGTCCCTGTCCCCATACCTCAGTCCAACTGTAATGGGATAATAATCTCTGGGACAATTAATAACCCTTTTCCGTATAGGGGGCCCCTCGCACGCGTGGCCCCCAGCTCTCTCCTCTTTTCGCTTAATATTAGCCTACGTATTAATCGTACTATTTTTCTCCCACGTTGCTTGCTTTTTCTCTCTCTCTCTCTCTCCCACTCTATTCCTTGAGTGTTATTTTAAGCCAGGAGCGGGCGAAGATTGAAGGGTCACAGGGAGAACTTAAATGGGATTCATTGTGATAGAGGCTGCAGAGGTGGCAGCGCTGGAGTAGTGGAAGATGGAGAGGGAGGGGAGGTGGGCGAAGGAGAGGAAAAAGACAGGGGAGCGTGAGAACCGCATTGGAGAGGGAAAGAGTGGTGGTACAAGTACACTTCACTAGTACTGAACTACTTAAAGGTATAGGGTAAAGTGAGATATTTTTTTTGTTTAAGCAAAACATTTTTGTTAAAGGTTAAAGCTTTGTATTCGGATAGTAATCATCTATAGAGTGTTTGTTAACAGGAAAATACATTTCCAGGTACCAGTTCCAATTTTGACTGCTCATTTATTTGTGTCATCACTTGCATTTTCACTTGTTTACCCTATAGCCTCGGTCCCAGCTTTACTCATCTGCGAAGTGCATAGCTGGAAGTGTCGGTCCGGAACATCCGTCAGATGTATTTCCCCCGGATACGATTTTTTTTTGTTGACCAATCACAACATTCACAGAGAATGTAAACAGATCATTTGTAAGGCGTCAACGTCATTTCCTTGAGCGGTACAAAATCCTGCGTGTTTACCATAGAGTATTAAAAGGATAGAGACTGAACCGGAGTGACTGTATCCTGACTGAGTTCTCTATCCTGATTGGATAAATCATGGTATCGCAATCTGAAAATCTTTTTTTTTTAAGAGCTGGAGAGACATGGAGACTCTTGTTGATGAACAAACACTCGTACAGTATTGTATATACTATCAGAATATAGAACACTTATGTCACCAAAGAAAATCACTTATAGGCTACCCTACAATTTTGAGGTTTCAGTTTTTTATACTTTATACTTCTGCTATTTCAAAACATATTGTAAGAAAGCTCAGTTTTACAGTAGACATCGGCTACTTTAAAATAGCAGATCTACAAGCTCACAACCCTTTATTTTTATTTATTTTATTTAACCTTTATTTAACCAGAGTAAACTTTCACCACAAGGAGATCTGCAATCTGTCTATAAATCTATCTGCAATTTTCTGAAAGGTTTGCCACATTTGGAATTATTTTAGTAGCCTATACTTTTAATTTTGCACCAACATGCGTGCAGCAGATGTGGACATCCGCCTCCCAGTAGATCTTCCTTCACGAAGCAAAGCCATGATGATGATCCAACTGGCTCACTTAGCAGTGAGGAGCCCCCACCCGGAGGATGTAAAAGAGGCTTTGTCCAACTCCTGCACAACGTACTCCCTGCTAGCAGGTGCCACCCCAAGCCCTTTCTTTCTGCACTGTCTGACCTTGTGAGCCTTCTACTGTAGCAGGTGTACTGTGTATCCACATCAATCCGTAAACAGCGGTCCAGAACAAAGGGTGACACTGCAGATAGCCAGGTCTGGAGGATGAAAAGAAACGAATCAGCAGCACAGCCAATTAACACTGCAGCAAAAAGACAAAAAGGCTCTACATCAACTATACTTGCCAGGTGTTTCTAAGGGAACCTCAGTAAAACTATACCTAAACCTAACCGTAACACTAACCTTAACCTCAGTAAAACTATACCTAACCATAACCCTAACCTTAACCTCAGTAAACGTAACTTGGTTATAAGCACATCCCGTGTACGAATTAGTATGTAGCGGCGGTAACCGTAAACAGGGAGATAACCAACATGGAGTACAGCACAGCAGCACACTGGAGCAGAGAGGACCGAGAATGGCCGGGACCGGCGCGGTACCTAAACAAAACTGGTCTGAGGGGAAAACATACTTTTTATTAGATATTTTAAAAGAGTTGGGGATCAACGAACACCATGATGGTCGTAAGGCTAGTTCCAACACATGTATAATAAGTTTGTCGAAGCTGGTTTCTGTCGAACTGTTGACCAAATAAAAAAAACGGTGGAAGGTTTTGAATTCTTAGAGTGAAAATTGTATTAATACCGTACCAGCTACTTTCCAGTTTTTTTATGCAATGGACGAACTATTAGGACATCGCCCAATGGCCAACATGGGTGTCCACGGCGTGGATGTAGGTTTCGGTGATGATACCACGTGGAATCTCCTACTTCAGAAAATGACAGCATTGCTGGTACGTTCAAACACAACATTCACCCATTCTTGAGATAAGGGACAAAACCTTTTTCAAACTGGATTTTTTTTTTTTTTTAAGATACATTCAAATCAAATGGATGTATTTGTAGACACAGGTCTCAACTACCAATATTGAGAAGGAACAGGTTTTTCGCATAACATTTCTTTCTAAAATGGGACATTTATGCACTTAATACCCGATTCATGTCAACTCCGTCAGACACACTAAAATACCTTTTAATTGAATTTGATAATTTCAACAATAATATAAAGTCCTCAGTTCTCTTATAATGGCTTTCAGTAATCAAGGTAAGTAATACAATTATTTTAATATTGTTTTTTTCCAATATCACACTATTATGAAATATCCAATTTCTCAAATCCGTCATTTCAACCTCTATTTTCAATATTATAACATGAAAACCATGTAAAAAAAAAAAAAATCATCATTACGTATCATTTCAGTTGGTGTTTCAATACATATGCACAAAATATTTAACATCACATTTTCTATTTCTTTGGAAATTAACAAAAACATCACGGGACGAACATCTGACGGAGTTGACAAGTTTAACTGATTTAGGTTCTAGATCACCTAGGATCTTGATTCTGGTGACTAATCCCACATTTTCAAGGATGAGGAATACAGTGGTACTATTTATATTGGCCCTGTGACCATGGCAGCCATTTTCAAAATGGCAGCCACCTGCTGTTATCTTACAATAACTCAAGTTCTACACCACCTAGGATCTTGATTCTGATGACTAATCCTACATTTTCAATGAGGAGGAATACAGTTTTATCTATTTAGATTTATCCCGTGACAATGGCAGCCATTTAAAAAAATGGTGGACCTGCTATTATTTTACCAATTTAGTCAGGGAATAGGCCTATTATCAGAATAATGTCAAATCTGTGAATACATTTCTTACCAAGAATTTTTTCACCAATGTGTTTGTAAAGGTGTCTACTAACATATCCCACATTGGTTTCTATTGAACCACCCTAGAGGCATTTTTGACAGCTGCTGAAAGTTGGGTACCATACCAAGTGGCTATGGCAAAACTAGGGAGTCTATGGCCAAACTAGGGGTCAAACCCCTTGGGCTAAATTCGGCCATATATCCACTTGCCCAAATGTGCTGACCTCATTTTGTGATGATGGCTATGGCCGTTTTCAGCCCAAGGAGTGTTCTTCGTGCATAGCTAATGCTTGGAATGCATTCAGAATCATGAAAACTCCCTAGTTTGACATGTCACATGCTACTTAAAGCATAATGAACATTTTGCCTTATATAGGTTGTTGATGGTACCCCAACTTTCAGCAGCTGTCAAAAGGTCCCCTAGGGTGGTTGAATATAAAGCAATGTGGGATATGTTAGTAGACACCCTTCCAAACACATTGGTGAAGAAAATTCTTGATAAGGAATTTATTACCAGATTGTATTAATATCCCCTGACTAAATAACTCATCTTCTAGACCACCTAGACCCGACTTCACAAACAGAGACCCGATTGACACCTAAACAACAAGTTTGGACAGCCCCACCAATTAGTGTTACGGAAAATAGCAAGTGTCTACCCTAGGCCCAGAGGGAGACACAGAACTTAGATGCGGCTCACATGTTGCACGACTCCTCAACAAGCTGCCACCAGGGATGAGAGCTGAATTCTGCCGCACAATGCTCTGCGGCCCAGGAGCAACCAACACCCTGTTGGAGTTCTCTGAGTGGTTGAAGCATGAGTCCTAGCCATATAGCCTGTGCAAAGGCAAACACCTTGAAGACCTGCTTGAGGTGAACAGTGAGCAGTGAACAGTGAGCGAAAGACTGAAGACAGAAGATCTGCCTTCAGGACTATCAGGCAGGATGTGCAGACACTGAAGGCATAATGCATAATGCTCTCCCCCTCAATTCACACAGATGTGATTTTTAACATTTCAGGACAGCATCTGTGTCATTTTAGATGTTGCTATAAATATAGGAATATTAATATATATGAATATCTTTCTGAAACAATTAGGATTTAGAAGGTGCTTTTCCGGCTTCAGGTCTAAATGGCTCTGTCAGTGTTTTCCGTGTGGATAACGCATAACATCTGTTTTGTGCTTTCACTGCTTTGCCTTGTCTGCTAGTGCCTTGATTGATAGCCACATTTGATTATGTTATGCATTAATTTACTGAATGTTGTCAGTGCATATTTTACTTGTTGTGTTTTGGTGCACCATTACGTTTAAGATTGAAGTGCCCATTTGCCTAGGAAAGTTGGCTCTGGCTCTGTCCTTGTTTCTTTTATGAGAGAGTTTACAGATGGATGGCAGCCTGCACACCATAGGTACAAAAAAGGACGTATTTACTATTTATAGTAATTCGTCTGACGAATAAATACGAAAGTGGTGTGCGGGCTCCAACCATCTAAAAACTTTGTTCCATACATGGAGATCCCTGATGTCAACAGTATGGCCCTCATTTATCAATCGAGTGTAAAATCTGCCACAGATTCGAGTGCAGGTTTCGTAGTACACCCACGTCGCCACGACATTTATAAAGTGATCGCAAACAGCTGATCCTAAATGTGACGGCTGAAATCTATCTGGCACGCCCTATGAAATCAAGCCTCGCCCTCGTTTTTGCGACATGAACCACTGCAGTACGACCTTCGAAACCATAGTTACATGACGAAAAAGGTCAATAAAAACGTTTCCCTCTCATACAAACACACACGCACACGCAACTTGCAAGCCCATGGTGTGTTAAATAAATAAAGAACGAACACTTTTCTCCTCTCGCCTCGCTTGCCTTGCTGTCCGCCTCACCCACACACACACGCAATCACATATTGCAATTTAATTGCAAGCAATTGTCACTGTGTCACCAGCGTAGGGTCCATTGGGCCGTGGACCAGTCAGTTTAGAGCTGGCCCAGTTTAACTTCGAGCCTTGTGCATGCAAATTTCTTGTTAGTAAACCACAGCATGCAAGCCGCCTTTGTTAATGGTCCCCCAAACCGTTCACACTTCACACCTATCGGCCGGGGATGTGCTGCCCCCCCCCCGCATGCTAATTTGCACAGTCAACCATTTGATCCACGCTACGCGCCTGCTGTGTGTTGTTAGTTGTAGCCTATGTTAAATTATTAAATTATTTATTCATTTAATATAGCCTACAACAATATATTTGTGAACGAAAACCTGAACCTGCATGTGAACCATTAATTATATAACAAATAGGCGCACACAGCCACACACGCGCTGCTGTTTTGCAACATCTCCTCCTCTCCTGACCTGTCTGTCTCTCTCTATCACTGTGGTCCGTTCATGACACCATGACCATGCACGTTTATGACAATCTATTTAGGTTACCTCGCTATAGTCTGCAGTGGCTGGGCTGTCTGTCAATATGTGCAGCCTAAAGCAGCCTCATGCACTGGCACTGGTGGGCTGGCAGCCTGGCTGGCTATCTCCGGTGCGGTCAGACGGTCCCTGTAGGCTACTTGCGCTGGCACGGCACATTTGGCATTCGAGCGACACGTCAGGTTTATCCTTAAAACGGCGAGATGTAACTCGAGAAAGACATGGCTGTAGATTGCACTATAGCCTATCCGTTGGTTGGTAGACTTGACTATAGCTGCAGCACTGCAAATGCCTCTTGATCCATCATGTCATAGAAGTAACTTCCAGGGGGGGGGGGGGCACCGGCATGCGCTCATGCAAAACACTGTTTAAATGGCTTAAGCATCAAGCGCGATTTTAATTGTAAAGTTGGAAATCCCCTACTAATTTAATTTCATATGACACAAAGACACATCTTGTAGGTCTATTCCTTTTTTCTTTTATTTTTCTTTGTTTATTTTAGGAGTGAATACATATATGTTTAGATGCCTGTGACAGCCTCTCAGCTGGTCAAACAATGCTGCTCCGCTGTTCTACGACAGAAAAACTGGTGAGGACAAAGCGTACGACAGCTCCCGACCAGACATGACTTTTTGTCCTACTCAAGTTCAATTTCAAGCTTTGCTTGAAATGGTAAATGCCGAAAATGTCGGTAATTTCGGCGTGCACCCGTATTTTGGCGTATGCACGGTTGATAAATGAGGGCCTATATGTCCATACTGTATATGGCATATGAGACAGATCATTGGTTCGGGACAGCCGCCAATCTGACCGACTCGACATCGGGCACCAATGTTGCTTGTGGCCTTGTGTTTGCATGCACGCAGATATGCAGGGATTCTGTGCAATTATGGTAGAATAGAGAAGAGACTAGGTAGGTTAAGTATAATAACACTCAACTCACTGAACGTCAGGTGCTGGGGTGCCAAGTTTAGAATAATAGAAAAAAAGATAAGGGGCGCTATCTTGCGCCCCCTTAGCCCTTATACCTAAACGTATTTGACATGTTTTACAATTTTGAAATACATTTTCAGATGTTCAACTAGCGGCACTAGCCGATCTACATTGACACGTTGTGAGCTTGTAGATCGGCTATTTGAACATTTTTTTCAAAATAGTAAAAAAAGGCAAGTAAGTTTAGGGATAAGGGGTAAGGGGTGGCAAGATATAGCTGAAGATCTGCACAACGACTAATGTCAATCCAAAGGCCACAGCCAAGGAAGTATGTCTACGTATGTCGTGTTTTTAGTGTTTCGCTAAATGCCGTTCTTCGCTAACCATATGAGTCACCATTGACTTGACCAGGAAATCACACCATCGCAAAAACAAAACAGCTGCCGCCCGCTCCCATGTTACAGGCCAAGCATGCTCTAGAAAACGCCAATGTTCAAAATAAATCACGATCACCGGACAATCAGAATAGACCTCCGAACATCAGCGCTTTGGTCAAAACCATGGAGAGCGCTGAAGAAGGCATGACCAAAGGCATTCCCTTCTGGTGGAAAGTTGAAGTTACCAGCAGTCGCTGGTAACTTATGGCACATATTATTTTTACTATTTTGAAATACCTTTGATGTCTATACATTTGAATGTGTTTAATTTATTTTAAAACACCAGCATTCAAAAACACATTTGCTGGCTTGAGCATTTCAAATGTTCAAGCCAGCACGTTTTTTAAACTTGTTTGTTATGTGGTGCAGGTTCTGTGCCGGCTTCTCTCTTTTACATTGTATCTACCTATGGTATCCCAGACAAAATATTATCAATGCCATAACAGCCATAACAGTTCTATATATGTACAAATACCTCAGCGACCATCCTTACTCCTGATGGAGAAAGACCATCATTCCCCATCCTTGCTGGCATACTCCAAGGGACACACTTGCCCCATTTCTATTTATGATTGTTGTTGATTATGTTCTTCATATGTCAGTTGAATACTATCAATGATAAGGGCTACCAACCAAACCTTAAAATAAGCTCTCATGCTAGATACCTAACTGACACTGACATACTGCTTATCAGTCAATCGTTGGAGTACGGGTTCAGGTTCTCCTTCGGTTTCTTGAGCAGGCCAGTTTCTTGTTGGTCTTTATCTCAACACGACGAAAACGTAATACGTAAATATATGCAAGTCCAACAATAACAACGTTATCAAAACACTTAACAGCACCCCTTTGAAACAGGTTGATGACTACAAGTATTTGGGTTCATATATATATCTTCTTCCCAAAAGGACTTTCGAACTAGGAACGGTATGGCCTGGTGAGCTTGCAATGACATGCATAAGATCTGGCCATCCCAGTTTAGTAGGAGGTTCAAAGTAAAACATATTTAGGACGACCGTTGAGCCGATTCTACTCTATGGCTCCGAGACATGGACACTTTCAAAAACATTTGAGAAACGGCTGGATGGCACTTACATCCGCCTTCTAATGAGAGCACAACATCTCTTGGGAGAGCCACGATTAATTGTCCAGCACCAGCAAGGGACTGGATGTGCTCAAACTACCTGTTTTAAACATTTGGGACAAACAGCATTTTCAAAATGTATTTGCATCCCATAGAGCAGTGATTCTGCACTCTTTTTCACATAGCAAGACTGATGTGCATTAGACCACAGACGTACGCTCTACACTACAATCCTGTGTTATTTTAATGCCAAGATTTTAACGGGTCCATTTGGGACCGTTTGAACACTCTAGAGTTACCATTTTGGTTTTATTTCCTATCAATCATTTAGCCGGCAATATGCCAAATATTGAGCTGAATATATAGAGCTGAATCCATAGAAATGTACTCTTATATAAAATATATAAAATCCCAAATAAATCCTAACCCTTGACGAGACTTTGGCTGCACACTTAAAGCTTCGTTCACACCTACGAAGCTAGAATGATTTCGACGCAGCTTTTTTTTAAGAAAGTGGGCGTGTACAAGGTAGCTGTCAGTCAAGCGGCCTGGACTGGCTTTGAGACGAGAAAGAAAACAGGCAAAGCAAAGCTGTCCGAGCAGACGCGCATTTTAAAGTCTAAAATGTAAAATAGCGACTGTAGAGGAGAAATAATTATATATTTAGTTACATCATAACCTATTTATGGATGAATAAATAATATAATCTTGGTAAACAGGCTTGTAAATAACCGAACGAGACCACGGACCGGATCTCGATCCTCCCTCTTTTACCCCCGCTGAAGTGCTCCTCTGCCCCCACTCCGCTCTCCTCTCCCCCAGGCCACGAGCGAAACCTTCCAGGCATTTCTTTTAAATCGGCTCTGTATGTAATGTTAATGTTGATTTAGCAAGAGCATACCGTATTTATGGCAAGAAATACAAGTGTATATATCCAGCACATGGCCAACTAGTAGGCATACTTTTATTACTTAATAAATAATCAATATCACCGGAACAGAGTCCAGTGCAACAGGTGTGTGTGTGTGTGTCTTCCCGGGGAAAGTTTGGGGGAAAGGGCAGCGGGTCCGACACGAAAAAACAACCGGTTTGAACTATATTGTATATGTGCGGCCGGTCACCTTTTTCAGAGGCTTTTGATTTTGTCAAATGAGCTAAACTCCGCCTCCTCAAACCACGCTGTGCTCTGATTGGCTAGAAGCAGCTTCTAGAAGCTGAAGCGAGATTCCAGCTTTTAAAAGCTGCTTCAAAGTTAAGTTTTGAGGAGAAAAAAAAAAGCTGTTCATTCCAAGCTTCAAAATGAAAAAGCTGCTCTGCATAGAGATAACATGGGACCACGAAGCTAAAGCAGAAGCTAGCTTCGTAGGTGTGAAGGAGGCATTAGCTGCAGCCAGGCAGCTTTGAACTTTGACACTTGCTTCGTGCGCTCCTCGTATGGCACAGTGTCAGGAGTCACCTCTCCCTGTTTTGCAGGTGGAATGATAGCCAGAGGTGGAATGGCTGAAGGCACGGGACCCTTCTCCACCACGGCACCTGAAAACGGCTGGAGTCGACTGGTTGGGTGCCAAGTGACTGGCACGGGACTGTCCGTCTCCGTTACTACCTCGTGGCTGCTTCCAATCATCCTCTGCTCCTCAAAGTCAACAGTGTGGCTGCACGCGCTGTTCCCAAACAACCTGCAGATATCCGCTGGAGACGTGATGTGATGACTGCTTGTTTTGTTCGATGTGTTTATCGTCACCTTCTTGGGTTCGACTGTGTGAGAGAAGTAGATGGTGGGCAAGCAGCAGCTGATTCCCTCGCTGCCATCTTCCTCCGCCTCTGTCTCACATATGCTGGGTGGTGCTTGACCACTGACCCGGTCGACATTGGTCACAGAGCTGCGGCATGTGATCTTCCTGTCCTCGGAGGAAGAGGACATCATGTCCAGGCCGTTTGTGTCGGCTTTGCCTGACGTTCTGTCCTGCTCCTCTTGTTCCTCCCGTTGTTCCTGTTTCTGTTGATCCTGTTTCTGCCGTTCCTCACGCTCTAACTGTTTCTCCAACTCCTCGAACTTGGCCCACAGCTCTTCCTCAGACAGGGCTTTGTTTCCATGCCCTGCTCCGTTCTCCTCTTCCAGCTCTGCTAGATTGACAACGGCATCCGCCTTGGGTTTAGAGTTGGGCTTGTGGGCCACACGCTGCTTTCCTTTGTTGACAGCAGGCTCATTGCTTCGGACCTCTTCTCTGATATCAAATTTGATATCTGCTTCGCTCTCTGGACCTTTGGTTTTGAGAGCTAGACCTTTGTTTTCCAGGGCCTTCGTTATCTTGCACAGGGCGTCAAAATCAGCCCGGGCAGACTTCATGTTGCAGAGAAAGAACCGGAGGTGAGAGGTCCTGTGGTGAGCGTGCTTGTCAGAGCACTCAGCTTCATACTGTCCAGATTCCTTGCCTGACATCACACAAAACACAACCCGTTGCCATGCATGCATAAAGATCAGTGCATGGTGGATGGACACAGTGATGTTTTCCTCCTTCAACATGTCCATCAATCACCCTGAGCGGGAAGACGATACTGAAGCAGAACCATAATATTGACATGAATACTGACATATTTATAAAGCACAACCAGGACCTTATGCTGGCCTTTTGTTTGTCAGCCTTTAAACAAACATGATAAAGAGATCTAAGAATACAAATCAAATTATTACAGTATCAAAAGAAGCAGTTCACTATGCTTGGCACTGGTGGATTTTCAGTACTTACAGTACAACTTCTCAGAGGCAAATATTGTACTTTTATGCCCAGCTTTGTCTGTTTGTGTGTGCCCCATAGTGATGATTTTATTGGCTGAGCACACGGGTGTGATTTCTTCCTATTTACAGCTTTTGTCCCCACACGTCTCAATATTTGCCATTGACAATGAAAAGAGAAATTAGGTCAAATGTCCGCCAAATATGATGTAAATTTGTGGCAACAGGCATTCTGATTGGCCAGTATGAAATGATGCATGATGATGTACGATGATAAGAGCGCCCCTCACTTCACATGGGTGTGATTTTTATTTTTCAAACAATTCATTTGCCGGTTCATTTGACCATTGGAAAATATTATTACGGTATACATGCTGAACACTTGTGAAATGGAACATTCTTTTTTAGATTAGATTAAATTCAATTTATTGTCACTACACAGAGTATACAAATACTTAGGCAATGAAATGAAGGGTGTACAAAGAGTGCACTGAGCCGCTGCACGTGAGTGCGCCGTACACTACACGAGTACTTTTACTTGTGATACTTTAATTACATACCAATACTTTTTTTGTGAGTACATCATCAACTTTAACTTACGTAAAACATGTGAGTACTTTGTCCACAACTGCTGGCTGCTGGCTACGTTCCTGAGCTCGCTGTCAGAGCAGCTACCCTGTAAACCTGAGTGATTTCACAGGCTTTTATTCTCAAGAATGTCTCTTGAAAGAACCCAACCCAACCCAAGGGAAGAAAGGAGACAGGAGTTGAAACCCAAATGCAGAAGAGGGGAAAGAAAGAATCGTTATCGGGAGCTGGGGCTCCTGTCCACTGAGTGTGAATAATGTAAAAGTTCACCAATTAAATATTGAAATGGAGAAGCGGTGGTGAAGCAAATCCTAGGAGGGGCAGTGCTGTTTCCAGATTTGTTTTGTCTAGACCGTCCCTATTGGGGCGTGCACAAGCAGGCACACGTACACACGTGTGTGCGTGCACGCACATCAGACTAGTATTAATTACCTTATTTGTATCCACTATGACCTTGAAGACAAATAGACAGTTTCGTGCAAGGGGAATGTGAAGAAAGCAGAGAGTTGCATCGCTGGTTGCACGCTAGGCGAACATGGAAGTGGAGTAGTGTTGACAATTAACATAATCGGTGCCGGGATTCCTTCAAAATAGGAGCTCTGGGGTGCCGGAAAGACATGGCCGCTTTTACTCTGAAGCTATGTACTGTACTGTACACTACAGTGTATTTCTGTTTTGGAGGACACCATGGTTAATGCCTGGCCACGTTGTGGTTTCTACTTTCTAAATGGTTAAATTGTGATATTATCAAACAAGATATCAGACATTATAATTTGAAAATGTCCCAAAAGAAAAAGGGCTGCTAATTCAG
Organism: Protomyctophum parallelum; assembly: GCF_964188405.1. Lineage (NCBI taxonomy): Eukaryota > Metazoa > Chordata > Actinopteri > Myctophiformes > Myctophidae > Protomyctophum > Protomyctophum parallelum. The sequence continues at coordinate 3,282,274 of NC_139714.1, forward strand.
ACTAACCAGAATCAAGGATAACATAGGATAAAACATACGCTCCCCCTCCCCCTTGCAAATTGAACTCTCACAACAACTGAAAATAAAAACAAGACTACAGTCTCATGGATGACTGCTCAAACATGGCAGCTCGTTGCCAACGTTTAGCAATTAATTTCAAGAGTTACAGTACAGCATTTGAATCTCGCAAAGGAACAGATGGAGATAGAGCCACGATCCATGATCCCTGCAAACTGCATGTCTGCCACAGTTTGCCAACAAACAGCTTTCCCTTGCCAGAGTGTGTCATGTTCGACATGGCGTATGGGAAACCTTAACATGCCCTCTCTGGGTAGAGACCAGGGCCGGCCCACTATAGGGTGGGCAGGAATAATATGTCGGGGGCTTGCATGCACATGCCACATAGCGGCACGGGTGATTTATTTATTTTATTTTTTCTTACTTTTTTTTTGGGGGGGGGGGGGGGGGGCATAGGAAACTATGCTATGGTCCTGGGTTTGATTCCCGCTGGGGACGCTGTAGGCGCGTTTTATTATGTGTGTGGGTGTGTGTAGTTTTGTTTATATTTTTACATTGGCTAAAATTAAATATTCCCCATAACTTTTGATTGGGTGGGCAGGACAGATGAGAGTCCACCCCTGTCAGAGTTTGGAAGCGCTCGTTTTCCATAGTGCCACATAGTCCTGCTGCCTCCTATAGCTGCATTATGTGCAATATAGAAACAGGTGGTGCGCAGGACGGCTTGAGTGATTTCCCATGAGAACTTTGAAACTCCAATGATCCATGCTTCCACTTCCAATTGCCCGGCCCTGATCATTGTTGTGCAGGCATGTAGTCTATACAGCAATTTGTGTTTTGTTTTTTCTGGCTAATAGCTTACTTAGGTCAGCATTGTTGTGGTGAGGCCATTTTAATAATAATGATGATACGTGTTCCCAGTATAAATGTCTGATTTGCATGAATTGTCCAAGGAGACAGATGGGTAGTGAGAGTGTGGGGGTGAAGGTGGGCAGCTTGGCCGTGACAAAATCAATTTCAGTGTTTTTTTGTTTTTTCTCTCTTTTTCACACACTTTCGCTAAACAAGTGGTTCCCAATCACTGGGGGTCGGGACCCATTTGTGGGTCGCGGACACATTGTTATGGGTCCCTTCATTTTCCGTTTCCTACATTTTGTTTTTAATTTGTTTTGTATTGTTTCAAATCATTTAACTTTATAGAAGTACTGAAACCCCAGTAAAGTAAACAATCCTCAAATGTGTACTTAAGTACACAAGTACTTAAGTGTGAGTGAGTGTGTGTGTGTGTGTGTGTGTGTGTGTGTGTGTGTGTGTGTGTGTGTGTGTGTGTGTGTGTGTGTGTGTGTGTGTGTGTGTGTGTGTGTGTGATGTGTGTGTGTGTGTGTGTGTGTGTATATGTGCGTGCGAGCATGCGTGCACACAATGCTGTGTAAAACAAAGTGGGTATAGTAGTATACCATATGGTATTGCATTTCCAGCTAGTTATTTATCACGTTGCCATTAGTCCTGGACATAATGGTGGCATTAAATGGTGACAGAGTGCGTGTGTGTGTGTGTGTTCTTATATGGAAATGTTCTGTCAATGTATGCCCACAAGGTAAATGGGATGAGCATCCTGGATGCGTGCCGCTCTCTTCCATTTCGTTTCAACGTACAATTATCTCATTTTTATTCAGTTGTTTAGCTGCTCTATTGTTTTAAAGTGAAGACTCCGGTCAGTGCAGCAGGGATAATAAGATGTATCTGGCCTTTTCAATGGGCCTCTGCACCTGTGGCGTGAATACGCCACATTTTGACCCAGACAATACGAGAATAGAATATACGATAGAAAATCGTGTTATTTTAAGTCAAGCAGATTTGGAGGTTGGCCATTCATCGTCCCTTTTCAGAACGCACATGCTTGCTTGAGTGAATTGGCGTGCGTGCTTGTGTGTGTGTGTGTACTGTATGCGTGCGTGTGTGTGTGTGTGTACTGTATGTGTGCATGTGTGTGTGTGTGTGTGTGTGCGTGCATGCGTGCGTGAACGTGGGTATTGGTAGGCAGAGGTGCAGAGCCACTAAAGTCACATGAAAATGTGAAATGTTCCAGAGATAATGCCTCAGCCACTGTCGGCACGAACCAGAGTTATAGATCATCACAGCACTATGCACGCTTCTCGGAAACTAGAAACTGGCTCTCCACCCACCCCCGCTCCCCCCTCCAGGCTTCTGCTTGTCCGCCGGCTTGATGATCATCGCCGTGTAGAGTGACCCTTCTGGCCCAAAGCCTTAAATCTCCGTAGTGAGAAATATGGAATGCCGGGAGGTGTGTGTGTGTGTGGGGGGGGGGGGGGGGGGGGGGGGAAGCAAACACATAGACAGGGGAACCGCTTATATGACGTTGCGCTCCGCTGCACAGCCGAGAAGATAGAAATGGGTGTCAATTTTACGAGGGGATCTAAATCAGTCGCCGGTTTTCGCCAGCAGATTGCTGTGCAGTGCCGGGGTTAGACAAGCGAGGCGAGGTATAAGCGTGCCTGCCTGCCGATAATAATAATGATAGCAAATAATAATCACAATAACAAGGGAAGCCGAGCATGCGTGGTCGAGCCTCCGCATGGCTCGTCGATGGCCTTGGATCTTTGAAGTTGCACCACACCGATATGGATTTAGAGATGTTGTAAGCAGTGGTTTTAAACCCTTTTCACATCAAGGCCTATTATTACTTGCGCAAGCAGAGCGTGCCAGTACTGTGGTCGGCTGGATCAAAAGTAGTATGCATCGTATGCGTGGTTATAATTGGCTGTTGATGGTGACATAATTAAGATATGTATGTATGTATGTAACGTGTATGTATGTATGTATGTATATGTATGTAACGTGTATGTATGTATGTATTTATTTGGTTAAAATCGGTAAGGTTTAAAAAAGGCAAAAGCATGCTCTATTGCACTGGCCTAAAAGTGGGTCCTTAAAAACTGATTCAACTTCTGAGATTTGTGTTTGGTTTATTAGCCACCACTTTAAATTTGGTCAAAAGTACAATGCCATTTTCCTTTTCATGGAATAAAGTATATATATATATATATATATATATATATATATACACATCCAAGACGTTACGTATAAGAGTTCCTCCAAGTTCCAGGGGCATTGTGAGTGTGTGCGTGAGCGTGCACGTGCGTGTGTGTGTTCATCTGTTTATGTGTCAACAACATCGACAGCAGTCGGGGAAAGGAAGCGTGGCTAAAGCGCTGAATCAGACGCCTCATTCAGCCTTCACAGAATTATGCAAGCTCTTCTACCTGTACTCACAAACGAGTTAGATTCGATGTGCCTCCGTCCAGCTTTAATCAGCTCGCACATTTGGGTTGATTGTCTGAACTCAAATGCTTTCAAAAAAGGACAAAGACAAGCCCTGTGTTGCAGAGAACAGTGTGGAAATGAATGCGGTTTGTACACAACTATTGATAAGGGGCTGTTTCAAGATGATTTATTTCACAACCCCTGAGTTCCACCACTGTGACATGGTTAACATCTGAATGAATAGCCCGTCAGAACTAGTTGGCGACTGAACCAAGTTATTCTCAAATAGCCATCTACGCTTATAAATGTAGCTAGGCTATTGGGACTTATCTATGCCAGCTACGCTTATAAGCGTAGACAACCGTTTAATCCATATATGAACGTGCCGACCGTTTGTTTACCTTTTAGCATTTTTTGTTTGTATCGCATCGCTGAGAAAATGTAGCTGCTTGTACTACTAGCTAAAGGCTGTGGGCTGTGTTGTGTGGTGTCGTTCCACTTCCGGAGGCCCCCACCTCTGTGAGGTGCCTACCTGGCAGGCGGTCCCTCAGCGAGACTCCACAACACATTGTTGAAGTAATAAGTTACACCATATTGGTTGGCCAGTTGTCCCAATAACGAAGTTGCCAATTACATAGCAATGGCCTAGCTCCCTAGCATAACCCACCAGGTTATAGGATGTCGTCTCTATGGAATGTATAGTCTATATCCTAATAACCAATGTTTTCTTATCTTTTGAAGCCAGGGCTGGTGCTACTTGCACAGCCATGGTCTTTTATGTTTTGGCCTGCAGTATGTAGTGCTATCACATAGCACAGGGCGACTTTAATGATTACCAAAGCCTTCAATTTACAATTTCCCTATACTTATTCATTAAATACACATAGCCCCTTTTGCTCCCCAGAGCTGTATGATGTGGCTGCAAAAAGGACATTTCAAAAACATTAAACTCAAAAGTGTTTTCTCTAATCTATAGCATCAAAACTATACCCTCTGGAGGCACGTTTGAAAACATTGAATGTAAATCCTTTGCCAACGAACACATTGCCTTTGATTGCCTGCTCCCTGCTGCTGGCTCTCTAAGTGACGCATGTTGTTTGAGGAGATGGAGAAATGGTACGATTCAACTCCCACGCCGTCCCCTGGGTCGGTGTGTGCTAGAATTCTTCCTCTCTGTGTCAAAAACTCTGGATGTTAATTAGGGCAGTGGTTCTCTAAAACTAAACTAAAAAACATTGCATGGATGCACCTGGTACGTATCCTTAATGATGTATCCCACGGTCATCTGGGTTTCGGGTCTGGCGACATCATACCCCTCACTCAGGTGACCCAGCCAGGGTGATCAAGTCCCGACTTACTTTCCCAGTAGCTACCCTCGATCAGTCCCATTAGGGAAAGACCAAGGCCACACAATCCGTTGCTCCGGAACTACTCTGCCAGGACTGGGAGAACCAGATTCTGGCACGTGGATGGACTAGGCTCTGTGGGTTGACTCCTGTCCGGGCCCCTCCTACGTCTCACCAGGTCCAATCCTGCTCTCACCAGGCCCAGGACCTGTGCGTTGCACTTGCACCAGACTCCCAGCACCAGGCACTTCATACAGTAGGAGTGGTGGATTATAATGGCCATCCTAAAGGCCTCACAGAGGGTTTTTTGGGCTTCCTCCTCATGGAGGACACGGGCTGGGGCGCTAACCCATACTGCTCACCCGGGTGCCGTCTACATTCCAGCTGTCACCCGTCTCTCCGGTGGTCACCAGACTATACCTGGTTGTCACATAGTCTATGCCTGTTGATATGACAACGTTCTCAAACATTGTCATATCAAGGCCCACCCAAATTGTATTTGGCCATGGACCCCCAAACCTTTTTTGTACCATAAGAGAAGGCAATGCATGCAGCATCGGACCACAATGCGTTGTGAACTTGTAGATCGGCTATTTCTGGATTGGCTGTTTTCAAATAGCAGAAGTATTACAAGTGATTCAATTGGATATAATGCTATATTAACAAAATGTTCTGGGGACCGCCTGGAACCCCCTCAAAGAACCCTGGGAGACATTACTATGTCGCAATTCTCATACAATAGGGTGATTTTCATGTTAAAGGCTGCAATCGTACCTGATTATTAGTGTGGTTGCCGAGGCAAACACACTATTGTTATTCTTTTTTCTCTCCTCTGATTGGATGATGATTACATGCCCTACCTAATTGAAGGTGCCTTTTTGCCCTCATATGATTGTACAATATACTGTACAGTGACATATCACAATATGTATGATTAAGGGGGTTTGATTGAGGGGGTTCCAGGCGGTCCCCAGAACATTTTGTTAATATAGCATTATATTCAATTGAATCACTTGTAATACTTCTGCTATATTTGACCGATATATCAGACCACTTCCCTGTTTTCTTCCTGTCCTTGCCATTTAGAAGTGAACATGAGAGAAAAAATAACAGCGATACTACTATATATAATAACTACTCCATAAGAGGCTTGCCTCTTAACCCTCTATTACAGTTTGATTTATCCATATCTCATTTATTGCAATACCGTTTGGGCAAGTACATATCCATCCAATTTACACAAATTATTAATTATTCAAAAGAAATTTGTAAGAATAGCTACCTCTTCTCACTATTTGGCTCCATCTGCTCCTTTGTTTAAGGATCTAAATGTACTGTCTATCTATGACATTAACATACTACAATCCTGTTCTTTCATATATAAATGCACTTACCTTCCAAATATGCTTCCTACAACTTTCAAAGAATATTTTAAGACCAACTCTCAAGTTCATGATTATAATACTAGACAATCCGACAATATTCATCCTCCCTTCAGCCGTACCACTCTTAGCCAGTTCTCCATAAAAGTCAGAGGTTCTTTACTCTGGAATTCACACATACTTATTGCCAACTCCGCATCTTCACTCTGTAACTTTAAACATAGATTGAGGGCCAGCCTCTTGAAGTTACCCTCTCCAATTCATTCTAACGTAATGTAGCCTTATTGTGCATACTCAGACATACTCTGACTCAGTTGCGCGCACATACACACACACACACACACACACACACACACACACACACACACACACACACACACACACACACACACACACACACACACACACACACACACACACACACACACACACACACACACACACACACACACACACACACACACACACACACACACACACACACACACACACACACCACAAGTGTAAATAATTTATTTCTTGTTGTTTTTGTTTTTGTTATTTTCCATACCTATGTTTGATTACTTTGTCTTACTATTTGTATATTACTATTTGTTAAATTGTATATTAACTTTGGTGAGAACCACATATAAGCCCTCCCTGGGTTTCTTTTCTCACCTGCACACACTTCACACTTCTATTGATGTTACCTTTTTGTACAAATAAACTAAAAACTATGTGAACCAGCTACTGTATGAACTATAGGCAACCACACTCACAATTCCCCAGGATTGCAACTTTCTGTATTGTATTGTGATTGAAATAAAACCCATTTCTTTTTCACAGGTTTCTACATGTGGAGGAACACATCTCAATCGACCATCCTCATATCCTTATCCAAGCTTCAGTCACCTCAAGGCTCAATGCTTCATCTCTCTCCTGAATTTCACTGAATGTGAAGGAGGCCTTCTTGGGGGCTGCCATGTGTGTCATAGGCTCAATATGTCAGTTTGACACATTGACACTTTGACACAGATCTCGTGATCTTTTGTGGCCAGATGGAATTTCTTGGGGTCTAGTAGGACTATAGTAAATAATAAAATAATAAAATATATAAAATGTTGTAATAAAATACACATTTGCCCCATGCTCGAATGCCCCCGCCCCCTGTCAAAAACAGCTAAAATCCCTAAAACAAAAGAAAGCACTTTCTCTAATAACAACCTAAAACATGAAAAAGTTGTCCTTTAATTGCTTCAATTTTACATTTGCAAATCCTAACATGAGCCATGGCCACACCCTGTGTATACGCTCTCTCCTGCTGTTCGATTAATTACACCCCTGCGTTACTCTGCACAATTGCACACAGACTACTGGGATGTGCACTAAACTACCATGACAATTCTTCAGTAGGCTACATGCCAATTTGGGCTGTTTCTTACATGGAAGCTTACATGGACGCTAAAATAAGGTGAATAATATTTTGTTTTACTCTGGATTAAGGCTAATTCATCAAATCACTGGATCTCATCCCTGGCTATCTGTGCATTGGCATTGTTAAATCAATCTCGGGATCTCGGGCATGGCTTCCAATACTGTACGTATGTCTCTGCCTGAAATAAGTTATAGGGGAACAGGGGAAAAACAGAGCCTTGTCTGAAAACAAATTAAACGTATTTAATGCATACTTAAATGATTATGGAGAGTGAGTGAGTAGTGGGGTGACATTCAGGGCATCTGGCAGGGAATCGACCCAGGGACTTGCTGATCAAAGCTTTTTGCGCATGTGCACACACACACACACACACACACACACACACACACACACACACACACACACACTAGAGTTAACCTTTACACATACACAATGTCAGCATTATAATAGGTGGCAACAGCGTGCCACATGTTGGCATTTATCTTGGTCATTGTGCCAGGCTAAATGCCACCGCTAATTAAGGAGCTCGCTCTCTGCCAGTGTCCACAGAGGGCCCACTGTGCTCTGCAGGAAATAATCCTTTGTTTGTACTGTGTTTCAATGAAAGGAGAGATCAAGTTGTTGTAGCATTTGCATTATTGGCATTGCATAACATTTCGGCGATTAGACTCCAAATTGCATTTATTGAATAAGATTAACTTTTAATCTTATTCCCCCCCAAGCCCCCAGTGCAGCTCTCCAACGTTGAAGCACTGGGTAAGAGGTGGGCCTGCAGGCGGACCCGTGGAGTTATGACTAGGAAACCCTGTGCAGCTGGGGTTTAACATTGAGCGCCCGTTTGCACTTCTGCAAATTGAAAAAATGCTAAAGTAGACGGTTCTTCCGGGTGCTTTAAAACACACACTGAGCAACTTCCACTGACATGAATAGCAGGGGGGGGGGGGGGGGGGGTATCGTGCCAGTTCAGTCTCCAATATCCTTTTAATACGCTATGGGATGGAGGTGGGTTGCTTGTTGCAAACTGAAAAGAGAATGGCAAGTGTCAGAGGCAGTGATACGGATGCGGAGTCCAATCGCCTGATTGGCTGACTGCAGATTGGCTAGATGAGCTGGCCTCTCAAGCTGTAGATGACAACAGAGATCTTCCTCATTGAACTAAAAGATACATATGTATACTGTACTACTACTGTATACTACATATGTACTGTATACTGGGGGACAGGGTTTGTTGCTCTCTCACAATGGTTCATGATATCCTAACAATATGACATCCTCGTATTCTCACTTTCACGTATACTCTCGTACTAGATGAGTTGGGGAAAAATCGGACCATAAGTTACGTATTTATTAGCCAAGGTATTGACTTGGCTATTGGCTATATGTATTGGCTATTATTGATAACCCATAATTAGCCTATATACTGTATAATAAAAGAGTATACCCTGCATTAAAATAAATAATTATTATACCTATCTGAAGGAAGTGAGAGGTAGTGTTCTGTTCACTGATTGAAACATCACAGACTACTTTGATATACATTTAAAAATGCAGTGAAAAGAACATAACTATGAATGAAAAAAATATTGCATAATGCATTCATTTGAATAGAAAATCTATGCATTCATTAATTGGCCACGGCACATTTAGGAACACGGAAACCATACATAGATAGATCTGTTTGGCATCGGATGAATGGAAGACTAGAGAGGAGAAAAGAGGTGATTTTGATTTTGTTGTGATCTAACCTGCACTCAAAGTCATTAATGTCATGGACATTATGTTGGCTAGGCCAGACTGTGACTAATAACTGTCTAAGCCATCGATCAGATTTCCTCTCTGTGAAAAGGCAAACGTTCACCTCGCCGACTTCACGCGTTCCACACCCCCACAGGGAGTGCAGTGCCCGGTGTCGAGTCCGTCGGATCGCTGGTTGTCCAGAACCAGCACAAAAGCCTCTTCCCAGGCTCTGGACAGGGCCCTAATTAGGTCTGTTCTGACATCATAATTATGTTCCGGCATCTGCATAGAATCCATATTTGGGACACAGACATAATAACTGGGTGTTCTGACATCACAATGACATACTGTAAACACTGTTCAGGGGTCTGCCATGATATAGTCACACCAGGGGCCACGTTATAGCAGTGTCTAACATTTCAAATGGCCATAACTATGTGAGCATTTCTCTGATCAGTGTAGTATAGGACTGGATTTAAAGGTAGTGTATAGCGGCCTGGACATATAGTAGTTTATAAGGCCTTATAAAGCGCTGTTTCATGTTGTCAACAAGTTTCATCCAGCTGTAGAAATTAACTACAGTAAGTACTTTACTGGAATATTTCCAGTGGTCAATACTTTTACTATTTCTACACTGTATTGACACTTAGTAAAACATTGAGTACTTCTTCCATCACTGGTGTCATCTATGTTCATGCACTGCATTACGCTGTTGACGCTAAAGGAATAGCGCGTCACGACGACAGGCCCGGAAAAGAATCTCCCATGCATGTTTCCCATAGACGTTTAAAAATAAATGAAAGAAATTCTGACGCTTTTGTATTACCATCTGTCAGCGGCCAGCCACTGCTGCCATAGTGTGCTATAGAACACTAGAGGCTGGCCAGAGGCTTCCATTAATAAAGCAACACATGTGCAGCGCTGTCTGGCCCTAACACACAGCCTGCAGTGTCCCTCTCTCCATGCAGTGCCAGGGCTTTGTCCTCGAGCAGCCATGATGGATACTCCTGTTCCCCTGCAGTCATCATTTCTTTCCTCTGGTGGCCCGGATGCTGGATTTGCTTCATTTTATTGCACTTGTTTTATTTGTGTTTGGCTGTGTATAGGACGGAGTATTGAGGAAGCTATTGAGGAAGCTGACATGGGATTGTGTGCTCTGTGTGTGCGTGCACACATGCATATGCCATAGATATACAAACTCTGACACGCTGCAGCCAAAGAGATTTGTGCGTGCAAACGGCAAAGCCACAGGGGCGCGTGCGCGTGTTGTGGAGTGTGTCAATAATCACTCTATCATGCTGTCTGACCTTCCGCATGCGTGTGCGTATACACAGAAATAAAGAGACAGACACGAAAAGGTACACAGGGGGAAAGGAAGCGAGAGAGAGAGACAGAGAGAGAGAAGTGCAGCCAATGCATTGAGCTCCCACTGTTCAGCTGCTATTTACTCCTCTGATCCCAGTGTGTATGCCGCACTCCATTACCACTGCTACTAATGAGCCGTAGCTTGCCCCTGCTGTGTGTGTGTGTGTGTGTGTGTGTGTGTGTGTGTGTGTGTGTGTGTGTGTGTGTGTGTGTGTGTGTGTGTGTGTGTGTGTGTGTGCGTGCGTGTGCGTGCGTGCACGCATGTGTGTACGCACATGTGCGTGCGTGTGTACAGGCATGCTAGGTATTAACTATATTCTGAAGTCCGAGGATGAATCCCAATAGATATACCCCTATATTACCCCACACTGATCCTCGTTAAACCTTCGGGTTAGGGAGCCATGGATGACACCACTTAAACCCCTGTATCAATGGGTTGGGGAAAGAAAATAAAAAGTTTGCCGAAAATAGCAGATCTACAAGCACACAGTCAGCAAACAGAAAAGTCACTAGCATAGAGCCCTAAGGGCTAAGACGTACAGTACTCACTGTATGCAAGGGAGAGCCCTTAAAATAGTACTTTTAATTGAATTTGTAATTTTGTATCATTTTGGAGCGCCTACATTCTAGCTAATGATCATCTACTGTAAAGTCACGTTCCAAAATGACATGATCACTGTCTGTGGTGTGGAACTCTTGCGACATGTTCGTGCTTTGAATTTGCGTGAGGAGTTCCGTTTAAAGACATTATCCCCACAGTCAGTGCTATTGAACACACGTCTGTGTGTTGTTTCTAAAATATTGAACTAATGAAAAGTAGTAAAAAGCACTTGGGACCAAACCTCTTAACCCATTCTGAACGGGAACCCATTTTGGTGTCAGCATCGTGTCGTGCTTTAGCTATTGAAAAATAGCAGATCTACAAGCTCATATCGCGCCACCGAGTGGCGCGATATGAGCTTGTAGGTCTGCTATTTTTGAAAAATCGAAGACACTTTTAGAATCTGATCTCAGGTCAGAATGGGTTAATAATGAAACTGTCAGGATGTAATAGACATTTTTAGAATCTGATCTCAGGTCAGAATGGGTTAACTTCATGGCCCCTCATATCGTTGCTGTCGGGAGGAAACCAACTCCATTTTTGAGGTTTTTGATATTTAGTTTTTATACAAACTGTCTGCTGAAACAGCCAACTCCACCACCTCTCCCCTTCTCATTATTGACAACATATAAAGTCACAATACCAACTTTGATGGGGCAGTATTGATTTGTTTTCTTCATTTCCTGAAAAATGAACCGTTTGGAGTTAAGTGGTTTCTTCCCGACAGCAGAGATATCATCAATATTGGAAAGAGAAAGAAAAGTAATTTTCTCTTCAACTTTGATAAATTATAGTTTTCACTGTGATCGCAATAAATAGAGTTAAAGTAGCCCCATGCTAGTTCCATTAATTGAAGCCAGAACACAGTCAATTGACTGATCATAAACATGCTCTGAAAATGCATGCGGTCTGACCACGCTAGAAGGTCGGGGGGGCGGGGAATGTCCACTGCATGGTACTGGATCATCTCACTTCCAGGCCCTGCATTTCTAACACAAACCTGCTCAGAGAGGCTTGTTATCATTGCGCCGTGCTCACATTATACATTGCACGTAGTGTCTGACGGCCCCTGATGAGAGACGGGCTAATGTGGCGCGCCACGGCCAGCGGCCCCACGATCTGATAAATATTTAATGAAACATTACACGCAACGGCAGACTGGCCGCTCGCTGATGAGCTGCCGCCTGCCGCAGTGCGCCACTACGAGATGTTACCCAATTGGATTCCGAATTATTTAATTTGTACACGTTTCGGAGTTAGAGACCCGGAATTCCTATTCAATCATTTATCATCACTGAGGTAGGTACTGTTTATTGTTCCTGTCGTCCCTGCAGATGATGAGTGATGTGCCCTTAATGAGTTGGGAGTTGCCATCTTGAGGAGGGCCTGGCTAACCAATGCTTGGATCCTATTGGCTAACTGGTCCTGTGGCACCTCAGAGCAGAGTCAAGCACGGGTCCAATTTTCGATACCCGCACCCGCCCCGCCCGACAATCATCAGTTCCGCAACCCGCCCGTTACCCATGATTTATATAAAACTCAAAACCAGATCCGCCCCGCCCGTCAATAATTTGACCCGTTACCCGTTCATATCACAGGCACCGATAGAGATCATTGACTTTATTTCATCCAACACTGCATGTGGTTTGGTGGTGGTGGGCGGCGGCAGTGCGTTGCACACGGAACGGAAGACATGTAGTTCATGACTGAGGCTACTGCTGCTTATTAACACAACATAAAGTTATATCATGATTTCGACCTAAATGGCATATTGGCATAATATATCAACAAGGAGAGGATGATAAAAAAAGATTAGCCTGATGAGTCGATCGTCTTGATCCAAGGTTCACTCACTCATCAGGTTAATCTTTTTAACTTTATTTACACTTAGACAGAGTGACACATTAGGCCAACATTACCTGGGTTTGCTATAGACCGATTCCGTACCGGTTTCATGGTAGCAGCCTACGTATTTCCTGTAGGCGGACTCGACGTAGCTGCGGGGGTAAAACCCTCACCAGGCGCACTCTTCCACTACAGTGAACGGCAGAGTGACTGATGTTAGTTTGCCTCAAACTTTACTCCTTTACCTGCTTTTTTACTAACACTAACATTACAAAGATGCCCAGAACATTGAGATGAACCTGTGTAGTTTATGGCTGCTCCAACAGTAGTGGCAACATAACAAATAAAATAAAACAGAATGTCTAATATCCACCGCGATGGCTGAGACCAGAGCCATTGAGTAATGGTTGAGACAAAGCAGTGAAGAATCCTGCAAGATACATAATTTCAGTCTTACCCAATACCCAATCTTTCTGTTTTATGAACACAAGGCTGCTGTATTTTATACCTCATACTAAGCATTTAAAGTATGAGGTATAAAGTACAGCAGCCTTATGTTAATAAAACAGAAATATTTGGTATTGGGTAAGACTGGCGTTATGTATCTTTCACTGCTTTGTCTCAACCATTGCTCAATGGCTCTGGTCTCCGCCACCGCGGTGGATATTAGACATTCCGTTTTTATTTTATTTTTATGTTGCCACTACTGTTGGAGCAGCCATAAACTACACAGGTTCATCTCGATGTTCTGGGCATCTTTGTAATGTTAGTGTTAGTAAAAAAGCAGGTAAAGGAGTAAAGTTTGAGGCAAACTAACATCAGTCACTCTGCCGTTCACTGTAGTGGAAGAGTGCGCCTGGTGAGGGTTTTACCCCCGCAGCTACGTCGAGTCCGCCTACAGGAAATACGTAGGCTGCGACCATGAGACCCGCTACGGAATCGGTCTATACATCTTGTAAATTAATACTATTATAATCCCTTTGTGTTTCATCAGCGCGAGGGAACGAAAATATAGTAGTACAGTACGGGCTGCAGCCTGATGATTAAAAGAAAACGCGTGAAATGCTACGATAAGGAAGCAAGGATTCGGCCGTGATGTCACTGCTATGCAACAAGGAAGTAGCACAGGGAAGCACAGCAGCAGAAACAGAACGCCATTATGAAGGAAATGGCAGAGATGTGACATCACTGATGATTCCTTGGGCATGTGACGGATTTAACTTGTCTCCGCTGTTGAGAAAACCCCCAGCTCAGCTGCTGTTTATAACATTGTGCAGTGCGGGTACGCTGATTAAAAAGGTGTTTCGTTGCGTCCCTCCGGTAACCGCACCCGTTAAGTGAAAAAGTTTAACTCAAATTTTTGCTTCTGTGGGGTCCCTGGAACCATCTTTTGAGAGGGTGGTACAGGGCCAAATATCACTTTTGGGGGTCATCTACAACGAAAAGGTTTTTAGCACCACTGATGAAGCAACATAACATGAGTTTTATTTTCTTTATTTAATTCAATGTTTTATTCATTTATTTGTCAGAAGTCAGAAGGGTTATAATCTAATATTAGGACACGGTAATGTTATGTTATCTCTAATGTGTGTGTGTGTGTGTGTGTGCGTGTGTGTGCGCGTGCGTGTGTGCCTGCGCGTGTGCGTTTGTACTCTAATACAGATGACATATTGAATGCTAAGTAAGTCGTGCATTACCCACAGGAACCTGGGTGATGGCTCATTCACCTGTAAAGAAACCTCAGCAGCGCGAGAGAGAGGCAGAGAGAGAGGCCGGCCGGTCATAAGCAGACACCAGGAAGATGGGTGGTCTATAGGGCCACAGATGCTGTCATCTTCAATCATGTGACCTTCCCACCCGGCCCAGATCAGATCAATAATCCGTACGGTAAAGTCTCCCAGGTAAACAAAGACGGGCAGACGCATGACAAGAGTAATAACGCTGACATTTCTCAGGGAGAAAACACCTCAAAGACTCTTTCAGTGGAAAACATTTCATAGATTTACGTCCCACTCACTGCCAGCGCCCCGCCGGACCAGATGCATGTGACATGCCACTATACACATGTGTGTGTGTGTGTGTGTGTTGAAAATATGAACACAAGCTCTTTCTCTTTTCTGCAAGAGCAGATCAATCACACATACACATTAATAACGGTGCGCTTTATATGTTAAAATGTCCCCACAATCTGTTCTATCGTGATAGCAGTGAGTCACATGGATTTTCCATAACAACACTTTGTGTGGCCGTGTCGCATGCCAAGCAGAAATTATTGTGTGCTGCCACATAATTAGCAAACGCATGTGGGAACTCCTGGAACTATGTTATTTCCGTATAGGTGTGTAGGGTTATAGTTTATGCACAATACAATATAAGTGCTGTACAAGGCAATTCCATCAACAAAAGGTACTATGCTTGTTCTTTTACATCAAAGGGATTCTGATTGAAGGCTTATTAAATGTTCCTTATCCAGGCTGTCTCAGAGCACAAACCTTGGCAGCCAAGGAGGGGTTGCCTTGGTGAAGTTGTGAACGACCAATTATTTTCTGTCTTTTCTCTTCGGGGTGCGTTTTGAAGAAAAGGTTGCGTCTGTGCAGGTGAGGCAGAGCAAGAAAGGGGAAGACAACAATAAGATAGAAAAAAATGGAGGAAGAGGCTGAAGTGGTGTTTTGGGAATGACTGGTGGAATACAGTTAGAGAGCACGAGTGTTGTAGTGAGGTGCAGTAAATTGCATACATGCAATATTCACATAGACATTTTACAGGGTTTTGGCGATTCCCGATTGAGGGATAATATGGAAAACATTATACAGCATATTATATTATTATTTCATTTCATATCAGTTTCAAGTCATATCACCAGTAGGACGCCCTGAGGGCGAGAAGCGAGGTTGTGCTAGAACAGGTCTGGGAATTAATGGACAGGTATCAGTCAAAAGGGAGACAGCGAAGAGGAAGGACGGGTGGGGAGGATCAACATATGGATTACTTACTTCCTCTTCGTGCTAGGTAGCACATAAGGTCTTCACCAACGAACGCCAATGCTGTCTGTCTTCTGCCCAATGTTGCAGTTGGCCCCAGGTCCACCCCAACTCCTTCATTTCTCTCTCCACTGATCTTCTCCAGGTCTCTTTGGTCCTGCCTCTTTTTCTTTTCCCAGGTGGTGTCCATCTCATGGCTACCCTTGGGATGGCACTTGGGTCCGTTCTGCAGACATGTCCAATCCACGTCCACCTTCTGAACTTGATGACACCTGACAGTGGGTGACCAACATATGGAATGTCAGACATGAAATGCAGGTTCTAGTTCCCCTAGGGTAGGTACCCTCACAAAAAACATGCAGTAATCCTGGTCACTAAACTGCCTCCCCCTGGCCAGCCGGGGCGCCTGATGGAGGGGAAAGGAACTGGTTGGAATAACGTGTTCCTTCCACGCGCTACGTCCAACCAGGGAAACTCCCCCCTGTCAGGTGTAAAGGAGCAACTTGGACACTCAGGCATGAAGGAAGCATGAGTTCAAGTCCGTTGCTCTCCCCTTGTCCCCCATATATGGGGACTAGGTTGGTGGAGGGTGTGTAGAGCCCAGGATCACATTAGATGATTGACACAGGGGTGAAAAAAGGGTTACAAAATCGTGGGATAAAAACAATATAAAAAAAAAGAAATGCAGGTTCTCATAGTAAACTGTGACCTACGGTCACAACCAAGCACTTAAGGTACTTGCAGACTGGACGTGTTTTTCGGAAAACCGGCGGTTCTGAATACAAACCTCTGCAGCTGGATACTCAACTTCCATACAGACGGACGTCAGGGCGTGCGTATGGGCACAACGACTTCTGCCCCTCTGCCCCTCAGCACAGGAGCCCCCCAGGGATGTGTTCTGAGCCCCCTTCTCTACTTCCTGTACACCCATGACTGCGTGGCTCTGTTCAGCTCCCACAAAGTGATCAAGTTTGCAGACGACACCACAGTCATAGGCTTGATCACAGACGGTGATGAATCAGCCTACAAGAGAGAAGTGGATAACCTGGCACAATGGTGCCAGGAGAACAACCTGGCTCTCAACGTTGACAAAATAAAAGAGCTGATCTTCGTCTACAGGAGAGCTCCCAGAGACCACTCTCCCATCCAGATTGGGGGTGCTGCAGTGGAAAGGGTCACAGAGTTCAAATTCCTGGGGGTGCACATCAGTGAGGATCTCACCTGAGCAGTACAGACAGAGCAGGTGGTGAAGAAAGCACAACGCCTCTACTTCCTGAGGAGACTTAAAGCTGGCATGGGCCCAAAAGTCCTAAAAGCTTTCTACAGAGGCACCACAGAGAGCATCCTGACTGGCTGCTTCACTGCCTGGTATGGCAGCTGCACCGGCCTCAACCGCAAAGCAATACAGAGGGTTCTGCGGACAGCCGAACGCATCAGCGGATGTGATCTCTCCCCCCATCGAAGCCCTGTATGACGAATGTTGTGTCAGCAAAGATCATGGAATTATGAAGGACTCAAGCCACAGCAGGCTGTTTGAGATGCTGCCACATGGATAACGCTTTCGCAGTCTCAAAGCCACTGGAAACAGACTGCAAAAAAGCTTCTTCCCCCGAACAATCAGATACATGAACGAACTGATAAGAACCAAAGTGAAACCGGGCAAAGGAAAACGCTAGCCTGATACACTGATGCTAAAAGACAGCGGTCAAGTATCACAGCGTAACAAAAGTACCTAAATCCTCTACTCATGCATCCGCACACACTCACGCACACACACAGCATATGCCCACAGACAGATACAGTACATTCACCTATCTATAGTGGACTATGCATGGCAGGGTCGTCCTCTTCCCTGAGCCAGCTGGAAACCTGACCGCATACCAACACAAAAAATGAAACTGAAAAAGCTAAACTAAACGGAAATCACAACATAGTAATGAATCAATAAAAGCAATCCCATCTATAATGACGAGTTCCATAATTTAACTACCCTAAAAAATAGGCTTCCCATACTAGTTTTTACTTTTGGTAGAACATAATAATCTTTGTGTCTTGATGTTTACTGTTTTATTAGATGTTTTTATTTTGGAAATCAATGCAAGATACTTTTTTCTCACACACTCAAGTGCTGTGGGCCATCCCATTCTGTTATGCAGTTCACCTGTGTCTATTACTCTATTTCATACGCACATCTTAAGACCATTCTAGCTGCCTTGTTTAGTGTGATCTGCAGTCTTCTCATATCGGTCTGAGCTGCGTTGCCCCATACTGCACAGCAATATTTTACGTGACTATAAATCAGACTACGGGATATTAACTTCAAAGTCTCTTCAGATAGAAGCCCTGCAATATTCGCCCAACCATTCCTGCCATTTTCATTACCTTTTTAGAGATATCTGTGGTATGAGCTGTCAATGATGAATTGTTTTGTATTTTAATTCCTAGTAGTTTGACTTCTGTGACCTCATTTATCTGTACCCCTCCATAAGATAAGTTCCATGGCCCTAACCTATTCCTTTTTCTGTTGGTGCATATGACCATATTCTTAGTTTTATCAGTTCACACTGTTCAGTACAAATTTATTATTCTCCACCCATTTAACAACACGTTTAAAATCATTTGACAGGTGTTTGTGCATGGAATAAATTGATAATTCTTTTTTGAGTTTTGATGATTCAACTAACTGCCGTTAGCCTTGCCCCTCCCTCCCCTTACTGGTGCGAAATGGGATAGTAAAGCGAGTTGCCATGCTGAGCGTTGCGACGGCCACCAGCGCCGACTCAGCGGCGTTTGAGTTGCATACTTTCTGCGTACTTTCTTTCCATGCCCCCGACATGTCTGCACTAACCTGACTGCGCCAGATGGTGGCAGGCGGAGTCAGGTTATGTTTGCACCGCCCTGCATGCATGCAGTCCAAGTGAACACAACGCTGAAAACAACGTCAGTATGGCCATAATCCAGTTTCCTGATAACGTGTATTTAATTCAGTGATAACATGAATCCGTTAGCACTGCTCTGCACTCGGAGGAGCACACCTTTCTAGTTTCATCATGCAAGTCATGGGGCTCGTCAAAGCTGAAACCGTGCCTACATTTGGTGATGACTGACGTAATCATTGTGATGTCATTGATATGACCAGAATAAATTATGTACATACGCCTTCATTTGAGGATCTCCATGCAGTGGAAAATGGTGACTTGCGTGTCATGTTTCAGCTAGCATTTGTACATTTTAATATCCCAATTAGTATGGCTAGGCTAGGCACTGCACAATGAAATTACTCACTTTACTTACCTTATTTACCGCCTACTTGGTATTATGGAGCAACAACCCTGAGGTTACAGCTGGGCAGTTCTTCAGCAGTGGTCATACCAACAACTGGGCAGTGCTGGTATCCACATCCAGATCTTGGTTCAACTATCGCCATGTGGCCGGCACCCTGTCTATGTACAGAGCTGTCAAGAGACTGGGCATCCCAGACAGTCATATAATACTGATGTTGGCGGATGACATGGCCTGTAACCATAGAAACCCCAAGCCCGCCACAGTGTTCAGCGACAAGTACATGGGGCAGAACGAGTACGGAGAAGACGTGGAGGTGGACTATCGCGGACTCGAGGTGACGGTGGAGACCCTCCTGCGAGTTCTGACCGGCAGGGTGCCACCGGGCACCCCGCGCTCCAAACGCCTCCTCTCCGACAGCCACAGCAACATTCTCATCTTCCTCACTGGACACGGCGGCGACGGTTTCATGAGGCTCCAGGACTCCGAGGCCATCGGCAATGGCGAGCTGGCCGACGCCTTCGAGCAAATGTGGCGGAAGCGACGGTACAACGAGCTGCTCCTGATCGTCGACACCTGCCAAGGAGCCTCCATGTACGAGAAGCTCTACTCTCCCAATGTCATGGCCGTGGCCAGCAGCCTGGTCGGTGAGGACTCTGTGGCTTACCAGTCAGACCTGGACGTAGGCGTGTTCCTGCTGGACCGCTACACCTTCCATCTGCTGCGCTTCCTGGAAGGCGTCCAGCCCACCAGCAACGCCAGCATGGGCGACCTGTTCCAGGTGTGCCCCAAGCCGAGCCAATGCACGTCCACTCCGAGCCGCCGCACCGACCTGTTCCTGAGAGACCCGGGCAGTGTCCTCGTCACAGACTTCTTCGGCGGCGTCCGCAAAGTGGAGCTCACCGAGGAGCCCGTCGACTTCTTGACCGATCTCACAGAGCTACAGCCGGAAGAGGAGAAGCCTGCGCGTGGGGATTTGGGGCGGAGGGGCGGTCAGTATTACGTCGACCAGCTCCCGGTGTCTGAGATTGTTGGTCAGAAACCCAAGCAGAAGGACTGGCACCCTCCAGATGGCTTCATCCTGGGCCTCTGGACCATCATCCTCCTCGTCTTCTTCACGACCCTAGCTCATCGAACGCCTGAAACACATCTTCCTGAAGACGACGCAGCCACACGCCCACCCGTCCAATGAACCATGATGAATCTGATACAATGTTTTAAAATGTGCTCGTCTACATATGACATATTTCCCTTTCATTGTCAATGGCATTTAATGTTTGTGTTGCCACAAAGTTACGTCATATTTCATAAATTATCTCATTGTCAATGGCAAATGTGAGACATGACGAGACGAAAAGCTGTATATAGGAGGGGCCAGCGCAGTTCGTTGGAGCCATGTGTGTCGAAGGAGGGGCGGAACAATTTACACTGAAGAGGTGCGCCAGAAAACATATGCCCATAACATACCTTTATATGGTTGATGATGTGATGATGTCCATATTTGTCCATCCAGCAATAAACAATGGTATTCAACCTAAACATAACTAAAAGCCAACACAGTACTTCCTAGTTCCTACGGTAAACAAGTATCAAAACAATACTTTAAATAAGTTTCTGTTAGCACGTGCGTTCCATACATTACATACTGTAGGGCTGTGCCACATGACCACATAGGATTTAATTAAAGTTACATTATTGCTGACTTACTATATTATCTTTGTTAGATCATGATTCATCTGTCCATCCTTTGCTGACAGTCTGGGTCTCTATCATTTGTCACAGCTCATAAGTTGGGTTGTTCCGAGGTAAAAAAGGAGTAATGGTGTGAAGCAGTCGTGGATGGATGAGTGAAGGGTGAGAGTGGAACCTCATGTATACCTGCTTGAAGAGTAGAGCAGCAGAGAGAGAGAGAGAGAGAGAGAGAGAGAGAGAGAGAGAGCAAAGAATGGAAAATGCGACTGTAGCAAGTTTGAAATAATCTGTGCAGAAAGAGGAAAAACAAACCAAGAAAAGAAACCTGTCGAAAGCTATAGCCTAGTGTATACACTATACAGTATAACGAAAACAACTTTGAAAACAGTCTATCTGTACAATCATCAGTTTATTTGTTGTTATGATTATAAGAACTTAAAGCAGGGGTTTTCTAACTGATTTTGACGCAGGGACCACCATTCTGACTAAGAGCAATCTTGGGGACCACCACTATTGTGTCGGGTGGGCTGACCACCTGTCCCACGTCCCGCAAATCAAAGATAATTATGGGAAAAGAGCATGAGCATGTGACACCATAATCACAATTTAATCGTATTCCTCGAGGGCACTTTTGGACAAAAATAGTGAAAATAGTAGATCTACAAGCTCACAACGCGTTGCACTGCAACGTGTTGAGAGCTTGTAGATCAGCTGTTTTCGGGGCTCAACCCAGCACTCTTTAGCTAGTGGAGATGTGGTGTACGACATGGAATTCAAAACAAATCTGTTCGATGCAAAATACTGTGTTCAAGTTCAGAATGCTGCCTTCCAGCATGGCATGGAAAGGAGTAGCATTTGCATTTCTTTTACCATCAGTAAATGCTGCATTCTGGGTCTGGAAAGGGCAGTAGTTTTACAGACGGGTAAAAGGGCAGGGGCTGTAGCCCCCTTTGATGTCTATGTGTGCACGTCCCTGGTACTGGTCCTCCGCCAGCGTCAGGCCAGAGCCATTGAAGGAGAGTTGTGCCATTGAGGGGACAGAAAACGGAACTCGAGCACGGTTTATGCAGCCCCGGAGTGTGTGTGACAAGCTGGAGTTTGAAATACATTGTTTTCAACAAGGGCAGCGCAAATATCAGCAATTGTGTCTCTCTAAAGTCTCTGTGATGTTTATGTTGTACTATTACTAAAAAAACTATCTAAAATAAAGGGATTGCCTGAGTCCAGTGCATTCTGCCAACTTCCGGTCCAGGACATTGTCACTCTTCACAATGCTCTTCGCCAATAGAAGTCTATGTAGAAGATCTGCCATTGGACTGAAGCCCCATGAAGTGAACGGAGATGTCGTAACTCTCCTTCAATGGCAGTAGCGACTGACAGTAAGCAAGAAGAAAAACATGGTACACAGGACACACACAAAGGCTCTGGGTGGACAGACACAAAGGCTCTGGGTGGACACACACAAAGGCTCTGGGTGGACACACACAAAGGCTCTGGGTGGACACACACAAAGGCTCTGGGTGGACACACACAAAGGCTCTGGGTGGACAGACACAAAGGCTCTGGGTGGACACACACAAAGGCTCTGGGTGGACACACACAAAGGCTCTGGGTGGACACACACAAAGGCTCTGGGTGGACACACACAAAGGCTCTGGGTGGACACACACAAAGGCTCTGGGTGGACACACACAAAGGCTCTGGGTGGACACACACAAAGGCTCTGAAAGTTCCACTTTCAGAGCTTATAAGTTTATGACTCACTTGAACTCAAAACATTCTAATCACGTTCTGTGGTCAAACATGAATTGTTGATGTTGAACACATGTAATCTGTTCATTTAATCTCAACATATATAGGGAGTTTACTTTTTTCATCAGTGTGGGTAAATACCTGGTAATATCATGGAAATAAGACACGCTTCCGTTCACAGTACAGTTCCACCTTTCTTACAGGGTAACTTGAAAGGTTTTACCTGTTAACGTTTTGAAAATGTATGTGGTCCAACTGTCTATTACTGTGTAAATAACTGGAAATTGCCAGGTAACATGTTCAAAACATCCTGGTGGGTAATGATGGATTATAACCTACAATTACAGTGAAAGTACATGGTAATATCATGGAAATAAGCCATGCTTCCGTTCACAGTACAGTTCCACCTTTCTTACAGGGTAACTTGAAAGGTTTTACCTGTTAACGTTTTGTAAATGTATGTGGTCCAACTGTGTAAATACCTAGTTATTATCTGTTATTTCCGGGTAACATGTTCAAAATACACCATGATGGTTAATGGAGGAGGATCATAATCTACAATTACCAGGTAGGTACATGGTAATATCATGGAAATAGAACACACTTCCTTTCACAGTACAGTTCCTCCTTACTTACTGGGTACCTATCGGGTAATTACATTGTAGTTGTCAGGGAATTACTTGGTAACAACTGGCAATCTCCTGTAACTACCCACACAGTTACCATATAATTACCTGGTAGTTGTCAAATACTTGGTAATTACCTGGTACCTAATGGGTAACTTACCTGGTAGCAGAGTAAATACTTATAAATACTGGGTAGTTACCTGGTAATTACATAGTAAAAACCTATAAGTTGTTGACAATACTTGGTAATTACCTATAGGGTCTACATGGGTAACCTGCCTGGTCGCAGAGTAAATACTTCAAATACTGAGTAGTTAACTGGTAATTACATAGTAAAAACCTATAAATACCGTACCGTAAAATGAAGGGTTACCACCATGGATAGTGATCTCGTGTCAATTGTGCACTTGCGGTTTGGGCAACTCGAAAGCAAACTCCACATGCCCCAACATATTATTTACCTGCCATAGTGTGTCAACATCTTACCCCTGTGGTTAGACTGGCATATTCACCGTATCGGGAGTCGGGACATCTCTAGTGAGGACCAATAATATGAAGATAGGTTGAAAATAGGACATGACGGTCCTATAAGTGCTTCACAAACACACACACACACACAGATAAAACACATTAAAATGATGCCAATACAAGTTGTGCTGAACTGACAAACAGGTGACACTGGGTTCAAACCCGTCAGATTATATATAGGATTTATTTACATTGTTTTATTTCTATTTACAGATCTTTGTTTCTTCAAAATTTGCTCTGTACAGATTTTTGTTTAATCGGAGGAGAAACTATTCCAGTCACCCACACACTCTAGTACAGTTGTTTTGTTTGTTTTCTGACTATTTAGAGGCAGATGTCAAGGGGAGTAAAAAAAGGAAAAAAAAAGAAAGAAAAAAAGATGGTTTCTCACAATCATAAATGAAAACGAAACAAAAAAGCTCAAACTAAAGACCCTGAATGGAAAAAAGGGGTGGGGGATCACACTCAAGAAAAACATGTAAACAAGGCATTTTAATAAAGTCTGCATGATTTGCCTCTTGAGATGGTGCCAAGACATACCGTTTTGAGGGTGTGTGTCTTGAAGCTCCGGCTAGCTATAACGCCATGGCTATCTTTGCCACGGTGACGTGTGTGTGATAATGCCATGTCAGTCTTGTAGCGGAGTTCACTTCAGTCCACAACATTGGAGAAGAAAGCAAATGCACTCATAAAAAGTTAAAGATGAAAACATCAACTCACGTATGTTTTCTGTCATCCACACTGGTTAACTACTTATGCCACACATACTTTGTCGTAGGACACAGCGAAAATAGCAGAACGCACAAGGTCACAACTCGTCGCGATGCAACACGTTCTGAGCTTGTGGATCTTTTAAAATTCATTATCTTGGAAGATTTTCCCAAAATATAGACACTAGGATTTAATGTGGTAAAAGGGACTTGTTGATCAGGCGCGAGCTAGCCGGCCTGTGCTCTCTTTGGCCATGACGTCAATCCGTCTTTGTAGGGATTTCATACTTTTTTTAGGTAGAACAAGTTACTTTGTTTTCCCAAGAACTGAATACGATACCCTACAGTACTGTGAATACGATACCCTACAGTACTGTGAATACGATACCCTACAGTACTGTGAATACGATACCCTACAGTACTGTGAATACCATACCCTACAGTACTGTGAATACGATACCCTACAGTACTGTGAATACGATACCCTACAGTACTGTGAATACGATACCCTACAGTACTGTGAATACGATACCCTACGCCTACAGTACTGTGAATACGATACCCTACAGTACTGTGAATACGATACCCTACAGTACTGTGAATACGATACCCTACAGTACTGTTAATACGATACCCTACAGTACTGTTAATACGATACCCTACAGTACTGTTAATACGATACCCTACAGTACTGTTAATACGATACCCTACAGTACTGTGAATACGATACCCTACAGTACTGTGAATACGATACCCTACAGTACTGTGAATACGATACCCTACAGTACTGTGAATACGATACCCTACAGTACTGTGAATACGATACCCTACGCCTACAGTACTGTGAATACGATACCCTACAGTACTGTGAATACGATACCCTACAGTACTGTGAATACGATACCCTACAGTACTGTGAATACGATACCCTACAGTACTGTGAATACGATACCCTACAGTACTGTTAATACGATACCCTACAGTACTGTGAATACGATACCCTACAGTACTGTTAATACGATACCCTACAGTACTGTGAATACGATACCCTACAGTACTGTGAATACGATACCCTACAGTACTGTTAATACGATACCCTACAGTACTGTTAATACGATACCCTACAGTACTGTGAATACGATACCCTACAGTACTGTGAATACCATACCCTACAGTACTGTGAATACGATACCCTACAGTACTGTGAATACGATACCCTACAGTACTGTGAATACGATACCCTACAGTACTGTTAATACGATACCCTACAGTACTGTGAATACCATACCCTATGCCTACAGTACTGTGAATACGATACCCTACAGTACTGTGAATACCATACCCTACAGTACTGTGAATACGATACCCTACAGTACTGTGAATACGATACCCTACAGTACTGTGAATACGATACCCTACAGTACTGTTAATACGATACCCTACAGTACTGTGAATACCATACCCTACAGTACTGTGAATACGATACCCTACAGTACTGTAAATACGATACCCTACAGTACTGTGAATACGATACCCTATGCCTACAGTACTGTGAATACGATACCCTACAGTACTGTGAATACGATACCCTACAGTACTGTGAATACGATACCCTATGCCTACAGTACTGTGAATACGATACCCTACAGTACTGTGAATACGATACCCTACAGTACTGTTAATACGATACCCTACAGTACTGTGAATACGATACCCTATGCCTACAGTACTGTGAATACGATACCCTACAGTACTGTGAATACGATACCCTACAGTACTGTGAATACGATACCCTACAGTACTGTGAATACGATACCCTATGCCTACAGTACTGTGAATACGATACCCTACAGTACTGTGAATACGATACCCTACAGTACTGTTAATACGATACCCTACAGTACTGTGAATACGATACCCTATGCCTACAGTACTGTGAATACGATACCCTACAGTACTGTGAATACGATACCCTACAGTACTGTGAATACGATACCCTACAGTACTGTGAATACGATACCCTACAGTACTGTGAATACGATACCCTACAGTACTGTGAATACGATACCCTACAGTACTGTGAATACGATACCCTACAGTACTGTTAATACGATACCCTATGCCTACAGTACTGTGAATACGATACCCTACAGTACTGTGAATACGATACCCTACAGTACTGTGAATACGATACCCTACAGTACTGTGAATACGATACCCTACAGTACTGTGAATACGATACCCTACAGTACTGTGAATACGATACCCTACAGTACTGTGAATACGATACCCTACAGTACTGTGAATACGATACCCTACAGTACTGTTAATACGATACCCTACAGTACTGTGAATACGATACCCTACAGTACTGTGAATACGATACCCTACAGTACTGTGAATACGATACCCTACAGTACTGTGAATACGATACCCTACAGTACTGTGAATACGATACCCTACAGTACTGTGAATACGATACCCTACAGTACTGTGAATACGATACCCTACAGTACTGTGAATACGATACCCTACAGTACTGTGAATACGATACCCTACAGTACTGTGAATACGATACCCTACGCCTACAGTACTGTGAATACGATACCCTACAGTACTGTGAATACGATACCCTACAGTACTGTGAATACGATACCCTACAGTACTGTGAATACGATACCCTATGCCTACAGTACTGTGAATACGATACCCTACAGTACTGTGAATACGATACCCTACAGTACTGTTAATACGATACCCTACAGTACTGTGAATACGATACCCTACAGTACTGTGAATACCATACCCTACAGTACTGTGAATACGATACCCTACAGTACTGTGAATACGATACCCTACAGTACTGTGAATACGATACCCTACAGTACTGTGAATACGATACCCTACAGTACTGTGAATACGATACCCTACAGTACTGTGAATACGATACCCTACAGTACTGTTAATACGATACCCTATGCCTACAGTACTGTGAATACGATACCCTACAGTACTGTGAATACGATACCCTACAGTACTGTGAATACGATACCCTACAGTACTGTGAATACGATACCCTACAGTACTGTGAATACGATACCCTACAGTACTGTGAATACGATACCCTACAGTACTGTGAATACGATACCCTACAGTACTGTGAATACGATACCCTACAGTACTGTTAATACGATACCCTATGCCTACAGTACTGTGAATACGATACCCTACAGTACTGTGAATACGATACCCTACAGTACTGTGAATACGATACCCTACAGTACTGTGAATACGATACCCTACAGTACTGTGAATACGATACCCTACAGTACTGTGAATACGATACCCTACAGTACTGTGAATACGATACCCTACAGTACTGTGAATACGATACCCTACAGTACTGTGAATACGATACCCTACAGTACTGTGAATACGATACCCTACAGTACTGTGAATACGATACCCTACAGTACTGTGAATACGATACCCTACAGTACTGTGAATACGATACCCTACAGTACTGTGAATACGATACCCTACAGTACTGTGAATACGATACCCTACAGTACTGTGAATACGATACCCTACAGTACTGTGAATACGATACCCTACAGTACTGTGAATACGATACCCTACAGTACTGTGAATACGATACCCTACAGTACTGTGAATACGATACCCTACAGTACTGTGAATACGATACCCTACAGTACTGTGAATACGATACCCTACAGTACTGTGAATACGATACCCTACAGTACTGTGAATACGATACCCTACAGTACTGTGAATACGATACCCTACAGTACTGTGAATACGATACCCTACAGTACTGTGAATACGATACCCTACAGTACTGTGAATACGATACCCTACAGTACTGTGAATACGATACCTATGCCTACAGTACTGTGAATACGATACCCTACAGTACTGTGAATACGATACCCTACAGTACTGTGAATACGATACCCTACAGTACTGTGAATACGATACCCTACAGTACTGTGAATACGATACCCTACAGTACTGTGAATACGATACCCTACAGTACTGTGAATACGATACCCTACAGTACTGTGAATACCATACCCTACAGTACTGTGAATACGATACCCTACAGTACTGTGAATACGATACCCTACAGTACTGTGAATACGATACCCTACAGTACTGTTAATACGATACCCTACAGTACTGTGAATACGATACCCTACAGTACTGTTAATACGATACCCTACAGTACTGTTAATACGATACCCTACAGTACTGTGAATACGATACCCTACAGTACTGTGAATACGATACCCTACAGTACTGTGAATACGATACCCTACAGTACTGTTAATACGATACCCTACAGTACTGTTAATACGATACCCTACAGTACTGTGAATACGATACCCTACAGTACTGTTATGAGTGGAAAAAAGTGGAATCTAGAAAACACATTGAAAACGTGTGCAAAATGTATAATCATTTTGGGATTTTTGTAAAGTGCGAGACAAAGTCTCAGAATCCTAATGCAATGAACTGCAAGAAGCGCGCACACACACACACACACACACACACACACACACACACACACACACACACACACACACACACACACACACACACACACACACACACACACACACACACACACACACACACACACACACACACACACACACACACACACACACACACACACACACACACACACACACAGGGGTTCAAGGATTCACTCACTGTCAATGACGTACACACATGCACACACGCATACACACACATCAGTGTCTCTCAACCTTTTCTGGATCAGGTCCCACTTGAACATCTCAAAAGCGTTTACGGCCCAGCCATCTCCACGAACGCTTTCGCTCAGATGGGTGGACCGCGTGAGTTTTCAGATTTACTTTAATGATCATTTCATCAATTGTGTCCGGTTTAGATCATCATGTATTAGTATCACCTTTTAATGTTAAAGTCATTAACATCTAATTTGGTTAATATCATTTGGGCGCCCACTTGCAAATATCGGACACCACTCATGTCAACAGGAAACCCAATGCAAAGCAAACAGGACGAAAGACATAGTTAAGCCCTGTTACTTCAGAGAACATCTGCATGGCAAAAATAGCCAATCAACAAGCTCACAATGCGACGCAATCTGTAGATCGGTTATTTTCAATATTTAAAGGTAAACAGTGGACAGTAAAATAAACAGTGTACAGTAAAATAAACAGTGGACAGTAAAATAAACAGTGGACAGTAAAATAAACAGTGGACAGTAAAATAAACAGTGGACAGTAAAATAAACAGTGGACAGTAAAATAAACAGTGGACAGTAAAATAAACAGTGGACAGTAAAATAAACAGTGGACAGTAAAATAAACAGTGGACAGTAAAATAAACAGTGGACAGTAAAATAAACAGTGTACAGTAAAATAAACAGTGTACAGTAAAATAAACAGTGGACAGTAAAATAAACAGTGGACAGTAAAATAAACAGTGGACAGTAAAATAAACAGTGGACAGTAAAATAAACAGTGGACAGTAAAATAAACAGTTGTACAGTAAAATAAACAGTGGACAGTAAAATAAACAGTGGACAGTAAAATAAACAGTGGACAGTAAAATAAACAGTGGACAGTAAAATAAACAGTGGACAGTAAAATAAACAGTGGACAGTAAAATAAACAGTGGACAGTAAAATAAACAGTGGACAGTAAAATAAACAGTGCACAGTAAAATAAACAGTGGACAGTAAAATAAACAGTGGACAGTAAAATAAACAGTGGACAGTAAAATAAACAGTGGACAGTAAAATAAACAGTGGACAGTAAAATAAACAGTGGACAGTAAAATAAACAGTGTACAGTAAAATAAACAGTGTACAGTAAAATAAACAGTGGACAGTAAAATAAACAGTGTACAGTAAAATAAACAGTGGACAGTAAAATAAACAGTGGACAGTAAAATAAACAGTGGACAGTAAAATAAACAGTGGACAGTAAAATAAACAGTGGACAGTAAAATAAACAGTGGACAGTAAAATAAACAGTGGACAGTAAAATAAACAGTGGACAGTAAAATAAACAGTGGACAGTAAAATAAACAGTGGACAGTAAAATAAACAGTGGACAGTAAAATAAACAGTGGACAGTAAAATAAACAGTGGACAGTAAAATAAACAGTGGACAGTAAAATAAACAGTGGACAGTAAAATAAACAGTGTACAGTAAAATAAACTGGACAGTAAAATAAACAGTGTACAGTAAAATAAACAGTGGACAGTAAAATAAACAGTGTACAGTAAAATAAACAGTGTACAGTAAAATAAACAGTGGACAGTAAAATAAACAGTGGACAGTAAAATAAACAGTGGACAGTAAAATAAACAGTGGACAGTAAAATAAACAGTGGACAGTAAAATAAACAGTGGACAGTAAAATAAACAGTGGACAGTAAAATAAACAGTGTACAGTAAAATAAACAGTGTACAGTAAAATAAACAGTGGACAGTAAAATAAACAGTGTACAGTAAAATAAACAGTGGACAGTAAAATAAACAGTGGACAGTAAAATAAACAGTGGACAGTAAAATAAACAGTGGACAGTAAAATAAACAGTGGACAGTAAAATAAACAGTGGACAGTAAAATAAACAGTGGACAGTAAAATAAACAGTGGACAGTAAAATAAACAGTGGACAGTAAAATAAACAGTGTACAGTAAAATAAACAGTGGACAGTAAAATAAACAGTGGACAGTAAAATAAACAGTGGACAGTAAATAAAACAGTGGACAGTAAAATACACAGTGGACAGTAAAATAAACAGTGGACAGTAAAATAAACAGTGGACAGTAAAATAAACAGTGGACAGTAAAATAAACAGTGGACAGTAAAATAAACAGTGTACAGTAAAATAAACTGGACAGTAAAATAAACAGTGTACAGTAAAATAAACAGTGGACAGTAAAATAAACAGTGTACAGTAAAATAAACAGTGTACAGTAAAATAAACAGTGGACAGTAAAATAAACAGTGGACAGTAAAATAAACAGTGGACAGTAAAATAAACAGTGGACAGTAAAATAAACAGTGTACAGTAAAATAAACAGTGTACAGTAAAATAAACAGTGGACAGTAAAATAAACAGTGGACATTAAAATAAACAGTGGACAGTAAAATAAACAGTGGACAGTAAAATAAACAGTGGACAGTAAAATAAACAGTGGACAGTTAAAATAAACAGTGGACAGTAAAATAAACAGTGTACAGTAAAATAAACAGTGTACAGTAAAATAAACAGTGGACAGTAAAATAAACAGTGTACAGTAAAATAAACAGTGTACAGTAAAATAAACAGTGTACAGTAAAATAAACAGTGGACAGTAAAATAAACAGTGGACAGTAAAATAAACAGTGTACAGTAAAATAAAACAGTGTACAGTTAAATAAACAGTGTACAGTAAAATAAACAGTGGACAGTAAAATAAACAGTGGACAGTAAAATAAACAGTGGACAGTAAAATAAACAGTGTACAGTAAAATAAACAGTGTACAGTAAAATAAACAGTGGACAGTAAAATAAACAGTGGACAGTAAAATAAACAGTGGACAGTAAAATATCAGTGTACAGTAAAATAAACAGTGGACAGTAAAATAAACAGTGTACAGTAAAATAAACAGTGGACAGTAAAATAAACAGTGTACAGTAAAATAAACAGTGTACAGTAAAATAAACAGTGTACAGTAAAATAAACAGTGGACAGTAAAATAAACAGTGTACAGTAAAATAAACAGTGGACAGTAAAATAAACAGTGGACAGTAAAATAAACAGTGGACAGTAAAATAAACAGTGGACAGTAAAATAAACAGTGGACAGTAAAATAAACAGTGGACAGTAAAATAAACAGTGTACAGTAAAATAAACAGTGGACAGTAAAATAAACAGTGTACAGTAAAATAAACAGTGGACAGTAAAATAAACAGTGGACAGTAAAATAAACAGTGGACAGTAAAATAAACAGTGGACAGTAAAATAAACAGTGGACAGTAAAATAAACAGTGTACAGTAAAATAAACAGTGGACAGTAAAATAAACAGTGTACAGTAAAATAAACAGTGGACAGTAAAATAAACAGTGGACAGTAAAATAAACAGTGTACAGTAAAATAAACAGTGGACAGTAAAATAAACAGTGGACAGTAAAATAAACAGTGTACAGTAAAATAAACAGTGTACAGTAAAATAAACAGTGTACAGTAAAATAAACAGTGTACAGTAAAATAAACAGTGGACAGTAAAATAAACAGTGGACAGTAAAATAAACAGTGTACAGTAAAATAAACAGTGTACAGTAAAATAAACAGTGGACAGTAAAATAAACAGTGGACAGTAAAATAAACAGTGGACAGTAAAATAAACAGTGTACAGTAAAATAAACAGTGGACAGTAAAATAAACAGTGGACAGTAAAATAAACAGTGGACAGTAAAATAAACAGTGGACAGTAAAATAAACAGTGTACAGTAAAATAAACAGTGGACAGTAAAATAAACAGTGGACAGTGAAATAAACAGTGGACAGTAAAATAAACAGTGGACAGTAAAATAAACAGTGGACGGTAAAATAAACAGTGTACGGTAAAATAAACAGTGGACAGTAAAATAAACAGTGGACAGTAAAATAAACAGTGGACAGTAAAATAAACAGTGTACAGTCAAATAAACAGTGGACATTAAAATAAACAGTGGACAGTAAAATAAACAGTGGACAGTAAAAATAAACAGTGGACAGTAAAATAAACAGTGTACAGTAAAATAAACAGTGTACAGTAAAATAAAGAGTGTACAGAAAAATAAACAGTGGACAGTAAAATAAACAGTGGACAGTAAAATAAACAGTGGACAGTAAAATAAACAGTGGACAGTAAAATAAACAGTGGACAGTAAAATAAACAGTGGACAGTAAAATAAACAGTGGACAGTAAAATAAACAGTGGACCGTAAAATAAACAGTGTACAGTAAAATAAACAGTGGACAGTAAAATAAACAGTGTACAGTAAAATAAACAGTGGACAGTAAAATAAACAGTGGACAGTAAAATAAACAGTGGACAGTAAAATAAACAGTGGACAGTAAAATAAACAGTGGACAGTAAAATAAACAGTGGACAGTAAAATAAACAGTGGACAGTAAAATAAACAGTGGACAGTAAAATAAACAGTGGACAGTAAAATAAACAGTGTACAGTAAAATAAACAGTGGACAGTAAAATAAACAGTGGACAGTAAAATAAACAGTGGACAGTAAAATAAACAGTGGACAGTAAAATACACAGTGGACAGTAAAATAAACAGTGGACAGTAAAATAAACAGTGGACAGTAAAATAAACAGTGGACAGTAAAATAAACAGTGGACAGTAAAATAAACAGTGTACAGTAAAATAAACTGTGACAGTAAAATAAACAGTGTACAGTAAAATAAACAGTGGACAGTAAAATAAACAGTGTACAGTAAAATAAACAGTGTACAGTAAAATAAACAGTGGACAGTAAAATAAACAGTGGACAGTAAAATAAACAGTGGACAGTAAAATAAACAGTGGACAGTAAAATAAACAGTGTACAGTAAAATAAACAGTGTACAGTAAAATAAACAGTGGACAGTAAAATAAACAGTGGACATTAAAATAAACAGTGGACAGTAAAATAAACAGTGGACAGTAAAATAAACAGTGGACAGTAAAATAAACAGTGGACAGTTAAATAAACAGTGGACAGTAAAATAAACAGTGTACAGTAAAATAAACAGTGTACAGTAAAATAAACAGTGGACAGTAAAATAAACAGTGTACAGTAAAATAAACAGTGTACAGTAAAATAAACAGTGGACAGTAAAATAAACAGTGGACAGTAAAATAAACAGTGTACAGTAAAATAAACAGTGTACAGTTAAATAAACAGTGTACAGTAAAATAAACAGTGTACAGTAAAATAAACAGTGGACAGTAAAATAAACAGTGGACAGTAAAATAAACAGTGGACAGTAAAATAAACAGTGTACAGTAAAATAAACAGTGTACAGTAAAATAAACAGTGGACAGTAAAATAAACAGTGGACAGTAAAATAAACAGTGGACAGTAAAATATCAGTGTACAGTAAAATAAACAGTGGACAGTAAAATAAACAGTGTACAGTAAAATAAACAGTGGACAGTAAAATAAACAGTGTACAGTAAAATAAACAGTGTACAGTAAAATAAACAGTGTACAGTAAAATAAACAGTGGACAGTAAAATAAACAGTGTACAGTAAAATAAACAGTGGACAGTAAAATAAACAGTGGACAGTAAAATAAACAGTGGACAGTAAAATAAACAGTGGACAGTAAAATAAACAGTGGACAGTAAAATAAACAGTGGACAGTAAAATAAACAGTGGGACAGTAAAATAAACAGTGTACAGTAAAATAAACAGTGGACAGTAAAATAAACAGTGTACAGTAAAATAAACAGTGTACAGTAAAATAAACAGTGGACAGTAAAATAAACAGTGGACAGTTAAATAAACAGTGGACAGTAAAATAAACAGTGTACAGTAAAATAAACAGTGGACAGTAAAATAAACAGTGTACAGTAAAATAAACAGTGGACAGTAAAATAAACAGTGGACAGTAAAATAAACAGTGTACAGTAAAATAAACAGTGGACAGTAAAATAAACAGTGGACAGTAAAATAAACAGTGTACAGTAAAATAAACAGTGTACAGTAAAATAAACAGTGTACAGTAAAATAAACAGTGTACAGTAAAATAAACAGTGGACAGTAAAATAAACAGTGTACAGTAAAATAAACAGTGTACAGTAAAATAAACAGTGTACAGTAAAATAAACAGTGGACAGTAAAATAAACAGTGGACAGTAAAATAAACAGTGTACAGTAAAATAAACAGTGGACAGTAAAATAAACAGTGGACAGTAAAATAAACAGTGGACAGTAAAATAAACAGTGGACAGTAAAATAAACAGTGTACAGTAAAATAAACAGTGGACAGTAAAATAAACAGTGGACAGTGAAATAAACAGTGGACAGTAAAATAAACAGTGGACGGTAAAATAAACAGTGGACAGTAAAATAAACAGTGTACGGTAAAAATAAACAGTGGACAGTAAAATAAACAGTGGACAGTAAAATAAACAGTGGACAGTAAAATAAACAGTGTACAGTAAAATAAACAGTGGACATTAAAATAAACAGTGGACAGTAAAATAAACAGTGGACAGTAAAATAAACAGTGGACAGTAAAATAAACAGTGTACAGTAAAATAAACAGTGTACAGTAAAATAAAGAGTGTACAGTAAAATAAACAGTGGACAGTAAAATAAACAGTGGACAGTAAAATAAACAGTGGACAGTAAAATAAACAGTGGACAGTAAAATAAACAGTGGACAGTAAAATAAACAGTGGACAGTAAAATAAACAGTGGACCGTAAAATAAACAGTGTACAGTAAAATAAACAGTGGACAGTAAAATAAACAGTGGACAGTAAAATAAACAGTGGACAGTAAAATAAACAGTGGACAGTAAAATAAACAGTGGACAGTAAAATAAACAGTGGACAGTAAAATAAACAGTGGACAGTAAAATAAACAGTGGACAGTAAAATAAACAGTGGACAGTTAAATAAACAGTGGACAGTAAAATAAACAGTGTACAGTAAAATAAACAGTGTACAGTAAAATAAACAGTGGACAGTAAAATAAACAGTGTACAGTAAAATAAACAGTGTACAGTAAAATAAACAGTGTACAGTAAAATAAACAGTGGACAGTAAAATAAACAGTGGACAGTAAAATAAACAGTGTACAGTAAAATAAACAGTGTACAGTTAAATAAACAGTGTACAGTAAAATAAACAGTGTACAGTAAAATAAACAGTGGACAGTAAAATAAACAGTGGACAGTAAAATAAACAGTGGACAGTAAAATAAACAGTGTACAGTAAAATAAACAGTGTACAGTAAAATAAACAGTGTACAGTAAAATAAACAGTGGACAGTAAAATAAACAGTGTACAGTAAAATAAACAGTGTACAGTAAAATAAACAGTGTACAGTAAAATAAACAGTGTACAGTAAAATAAACAGTGGACAGTAAAATAAACAGTGGACAGTAAAATAAACAGTGTACAGTAAAATAAACAGTGGACAGTAAAATAAACAGTGGACAGTAAAATAAACAGTGGACAGTAAAATAAACAGTGTACAGTAAAATAAACAGTGGACAGTAAAATAAACAGTGGACAGTAAAATAAACAGTGGACAGTAAAATAAACAGTGGACAGTAAAATAAACAGTGGACAGTAAAATAAACAGTGGACAGTAAAATAAACAGTGGACAGTAAAATAAACAGTGGACAGTAAAATAACAGTGGACAGTAAAATAAACAGTGGACAGTAAAATAAACAGTGTACAGTAAAATAAACAGTGGACAGTAAAATAAACAGTGGGACAGTAAAATAAACAGTGGACAACAGTAGAAATAACAGTGTTCAGTAAAATAAACAGTGGACATTAAAAATAAACAGTGGACAGTAAAATAAACAAGGAGGACA